>NC_048318.1:5000-48052 GCF_013100865.1 Trachemys scripta elegans
CAAAGTTCTTGGTTCAGGCTTGCAGCAGCGATGGAATAAACTGCAGGTTCAAATCAAGTCTCTGGAATACATCCCCCACTGGGATGGGTCCTCAGTCCTTTGTTCAGAGCTTCAGTGTAGCAAAGTTCCTCCAGAGGTATGAAGCAGGATTGAAGACAAGATGGAGATGAGGCATCCGCCTTATATAGTCTTTTCCAGGTGTAAGAACACCTCTTTGTTCTTACTGTGGAAAATTACAGCAAAATGGAGTCTGGAGTCACATGGGCAAGTTCCTGCATACTTTGCTGAGTCTGAAGGCATACTTACCTTCTCTCAATGAGTCCATTGTATAGCTGATGGTCCTTAATGGGCCATCAAGCAGGCTAGGCAGAGCTAATCTCAGCTTGTCTGGGATGTCACCCAGAAGCATAGCATAATTTTTCCATACAGACAGTATAGAGCCAATATTCATAACTTCAACTACAAAACTGATACACACATATAGACAGCATTATCATAACCAGTAAACCATAACCTTGTCTTAGACACCCCATTTGACCCCCTTTATACAAGATTTGGGTGCCACTACAGGAGCTTGGTTGCAATAATGATCTATATGGTCCCAGTTTATGTCAATAACGTCACAGTCGCCCCACGCCATCTCAGCCGACCGAGGGAACCACGAGGTCGGACGCAATTCCAGGTTCGTACCGCTGAAGGCGGGGCTTTGGCTTTTTCGACCTGTCTTTTAAGAAATGTGTGCGGAGATTTCTGAGGACAGATTTTTCAGAGCCTGTGAGAACTGGAGCTCAGCCTAGGGGATCAATCTGAGTATTGTACCCGACCTTGCCGGCGGGGGGGGGAAACGGTCACGTTTGACGGCGGAGGGCAGCACCCGGCCCTCCGCCGAGACGGCCTGCTTTTCCCAGCTCTTAGCTCACGGCCCCCGCAGCGGCCGGGACCCAAGCTCCGACTGTCGGCGCCCCCCGGTGGGAGGGGGGCCCACTCCTCTCGTGCCCGCCGATCGATGTGGTGCTGACGTTCGCGACGGGAAGGGCCCTTCGCGGGCCGGCACCCCAACCGCGGGGCCGTCTGGTGTTCAGGCGGATTGGGACCCTCTTCCTTTTCACGTGCACGGATCCAGGGACAGATGGGGACTTCCCTCCTCGGGGCGGCCCGGGCACATGTCCGGCCCTTCGTGCGTGGGGCCGTCTGGCCGAGATCTCCGCCGTGCAAGGTCGAGCGGTTACGGCAGACCACCCAGGGGTCCGAAAAACCCAGGGAGCCGCAAGGCTCAGCAGGGCCAAACACGGTTGCAAGAGCAAGCAGGGGCGCACTGCGGTCCCCCCCCGCTACACCCGACAGGACCACACCATACGGGCCGCGGGAAGTGGGGTGGCCCTTGGCGTCAGTGGGGCCCCCATACCGCCCTCTCGCTGGAGCACCAGTAACCCCTGCTGCCCTCCCTGTCTGGGTTGCTGACTTCTTCTCTAGCGGGTTGCCTGGAAGGAGGTGGCGGCCTCTGCGCTGCGTCACCACGTAAAAAAAAAATGGGACACCGGGAAAAGCGAGGCAAAGGGGAGGGCTCGAGGGGGCCCGGCTCCATCTATCTCCCGGCATCCTTCTTCGATGCCACCCAGGGCACCGGGGGGTGGTGGTGAAGAAAAGCAGCGTGAGGGCCCTGCGCCCTCTCCGCTGCCAGACTCTCTCTGGTGTCACCCGGAACACCGGGGAATGCGGGGAGAGAGGTTTGACGGGAGGTGCCGGGAGGGGGTCTTTACGGCCCCCCCCGCCCTGTCTTGCTCTCTCTTCCGCCGGCTTTTGCCCTGGGTGTAACCCGGGCCGCCTGGGAAAGCCGGCAGAAGGGGGCCTCTCTTCGGAGGCTCACCCCATCTCTTCCACCGTCCTTCCTTGGCGGCTTCCGGGGCACTCTGCCGCGGGCTTGAAGCCGAGGGAGCCGGAAGGTGGTCGGGGTCCTGACGGTCCTCCGTCTCTCTCCCGCCATCCGTCGGGTGGCCCGGGGCCGATCTTGGGGGATCGCCATCCCCGTCGGTCCTCCGCCTCTCGCTGCGTCGCGGGTCCCGCTCCTTCCCTCCCGGGGGAAGGCCGGTGGGGCCCGCTGGGCGGGGGTGCCTCCAGTCCTCGTGGCGGGGCCCCCGCTCCTCCTTTCCGGAGCGCGGCTACCTGGTTGATCCTGCCAGTAGCATATGCTTGTCTCAAAGATTAAGCCATGCATGTCTAAGTACACACGGCCAATACAGTTAAACTGCAAATGGCTCATTCACAGCAAGGAGTGTTACAGACCCCAAGCAGCAGCTCTCGCCACATCCCAGGGCCGAGGGAGATGACCGCCTCCACACCTTCCCCCGTGGTCCCCTGCCTCCCCCCACCAGGCCTTCCCAGACGACCAAGAGCCGTGGGTGGGGGGAAGTAGAGGGGGGCTAATGTCAGGGTGTCCCCGTCTCCCCTGCTCCGGCACCCCACTTACCACATCTTCCATAGAGCATGGGGGACACAGGGAGCTTCCAGGCAGCTGGGGTCTGATCTCAGCTTGCTAATCTAATTAACAAGGCAGTGTACTTCTGACCCCACTCTTCATATTTAAAGGGGAAATGCACACTTAAAGTCATCCCAGTTAACATTGTTTTGACGTTAAGTTGCTGATTAATTAGGGAACATGCTCATTTAAAGTTGTGCAATGCTCCCTTCTAACGTCATCGTTTGGCAGCTGCCTGTTTTGTCCACTGCTTGCAGGAAGAGCAGCTCGTTGCAGCTAGCTGGTGGGGGCTGGGAACCAGGGTGGACCGGCAGCCCCCCATCAGCTCTCTGGTCCCCTAAGTTCCCTGTCCCTCCCCTCGCTGTGTACCAGTATTAAATTGTTTGTTTAAAACTTATACTGTGTGTTTGCATATATAATCTTTTGCCTGGTGAAAAAAATTTCCCTGGAATCTAACCCCCCATTTACATTAATTCTTATGGGGAAATTGGATTTGCTGAACATCATTTCGCTTAAAGTCGCATTTTTCAGTAACAGAACTAGAACGTTAAGTGAGGAGTTACTGTATCAGGAGCCTTGTGGCACCTTAGAGACTAACATTTTTTGGCCAAATACATTTGTTAGTCTCTAAGGTGCCACAAGGACTCCTTGTTCTTTTCATTTAACTGTAGGTTTTTAATATGTCACAATAACACCTTGTGCTGCATTAGAACTTAAAAGCAAAACAGGGTAAGAGACATAAACCTTATAATGAAAAGCCCAGGGGTGTGGTGATTCACTAAATGTGTCACACTTTTGTCTGAGTACTGTACCAGAGCTGTAGCAATGGTGTTAGTCACTGTCCTATGGTTTCTTTCACATCAGATGTGACTTAAGTTATTAAAAAAGTTATGTCATGCTATTCCAAGCGAATTTACTTTGTTAGAAAAGTGAAGTAGTTACTAATAGTTTAAAAGGCTAGAAAGGTAGGAAAACATGAAAAAAGCTAGATGTTCATGAAAAAATACCATGCAGCTTAGGATGGAAAAATACAGTGATTTATTTAAAATCAAAATACCTTAAAAGTCAGGGATTTTGTCATGGAAGTCAAGGGAGTGATTGTAAGACTTTGATCTGCAATCAGATCTACAATGCCCAGGTAGACCCTTGTGTTTATATAGAGTCCCATTGACATCTGCAGGGTTCCTTGTGGGCACAAGCTTCCTTCCACACCTATCCAGTTGCAGGATCAGATCTTAAATAATTAAGGGCTTAAATAGTACACCGGCAAATACAGCGCTGCAACTCTCTCGCTCAGGGGTGTGAAAAAACACCCCCCTGAGCACAAGCACTGTAAAGCTCCAGTAGACAGTGCTCCAGCGCTGAGAGCTACGCCCCTCGTGGAGGTGGGTTTTTTAGAGCACTGGGAGAGCTCTTTCCCAGTGCTCTGCTGCGACTACACAAGCCACGTTAAAGCGCTGCCAGTGTAGACTAGCCCTAGGTTCTTTCTACTTATGGTATATTCTCTCTATTTCAGTGAGATGTTCATTCCCTTTATGAATCTGTTGTGAAAACATATGAATGGCCATACTGAGTCAGACCACTGCTCCACCTAGCCCAGAATCTTGTCTTCCGACAATGGCTGGTGCCAGATGCTTCAGAGGGAATGAATGCTACAGGACAATTTATTGAATGATCCATCCATCCTGTTGTCCAGCCCCAGCTTCTGGCATTCAAAGTTTAGGGACACCTACAGCATGGGGTTGCATCCCTGACCGTCTTGGCTAATAGCCATTAATGAACTTTTTTGAACCCACTTATACATTGGGCCTTCTTAGCATCCTCTGGCACCAAGTTCCACAGGTTGAGCTTGCATTGTGTGAAGAAGTACATCCTTGTGTTTGTTTAAACCTTCTGCCTACTAATTTTATTGGGTGATCCATAGTTTTATGTTATGTGAAGGGGTAAATAATACTTCCTTATTCACTTTCTCCACACCATTCATGATTTTATAATTCTCTATCATATTCCCTTGAGGTCATCTCTTTTCTAAAATGAACAGTCTCAGTATATTTAATCTCTCCTCATATGCAAGCTGTTTTATACCCCCTAATCGTTTTTTCCCCTCTCTGTATTTATTTTAATTCTAATATATCTTTTTTGAGAGGGGACAACCAGACCTGCATGCAGTATTCAAGGTGTGGGCTTACCATGGATTTATCTAGAGGCATTATATTTAGTGTCTTATTACTTACCCCTTTCCTAATGGTTCCTAAGACACTAAGTTTTTTTTTTGACTGCTGCTGCACATTGAGTGGATATTTTCAGAGAACTATCTGCAATGACTCCAAGATTTTTTTTTGAGTGATAACAACTAATTTAGACTCAAATTTGTTGGAATTACTTTTTCCAGTGTGCATTACTTTGCACTTACCAACATTACGTTTATCAAAAGCTAAATATGAGTCAATAGTGTAACACTATGGCAAAAAAAGAGCAAACATTCTGGGATGTATTAGCCAGGAGTGTTGTAAGTAAGACACGTTGTAAGTAATTCTTCCGCTCTACTCCGCATGAATTAGGCCTCAGCTGGAGTATTGTGTCCAATTCTAAATGCGACATTTCAGGAAAGATGTAGACAAATCAGAGAAAGTCCAGAGAAGAGCAGCAAAAATGATTAAAGGTCTAAAAAACATGATCTATGAGGGAAGATTGAAAAACATGGGTTTGTTAATCTGGAGAAGAGAAGACTGAGAAGGGGACCTAACAATTTTCAGGTACTGTGACAAAGTGGGGGTTTTTCTTGTTTTCTGTGCAGTTTCAATGGTTTGCATGCAGAGGGGGTGGGACTCAGTTTCCCTGGGTGTTACTGGTTTAATGAGGTGAGGGGAGAGGGAGTTTGTTTTGCAGAGGACCGGAGAGAGGACTTGGGGACCCAGCCGATGGCCGAGAGGATGGATACCCCAGCGACCAGTGACCTGGCGACCCGGAGGCCCAGCTAAGGACCCACAGCTGGTTCTGGCCAGTGGGCGGACAATGGGCTGCAGAGTGAGGACCCAGTGACCTAACCAGCTGGTTCCAGCTAGAGGACAGAAGCAAGGAGAGGAGGCCCCGGTTTACGACCCTGTTTACCTGGAGAGAAGACAATGGACAGAGGCGGGGCCTGGAGCCGGTGATCTCAGATGCCCAGCTGGGGACGCAGGGGGGCTCTGGGCTGGAGAGGGGGAGCAGGCAGAGCCCACCTGGATGCAGAGAGACTGGGATGTGCTGGGCTGAGGGAGGCCAGGCCTGAGGCCCTGAGAGTTTCCTGTGCTGTGTTCAACTTTCAATAAATCCTCCTGTTTTATGCTGGCTGAGAGCCACTGCGGTCTAGAGAACAGGGTGGCATCAACCCCTTCGGGAGTGAAGGCCTGGGGGGTCCACAGTGAGTGGACTCCCTGAGGGGGCCCACGTCGAGAAACAGGTGTGCTAAGGCTCTGAGAGGTGCAGCTCCAGGAGGTGGAGGGGCCTGACCCCGAGAGAGAGTGGACCCCCGAGAAGGGCTGTCTCACTAACAGGGGCACTCCCCACGGACCGCACAGGGCCAAGAGTGGGCATGATCTGTGAGTCCGTGACAGGTACATAAAAAGTTGTTACAAGAAGGAGGGAGGAAAATTATTCTCCTTACCCTCTGAGGATAGAATAAGAAGCAATGGGCTTAAATTGCGGCAAGGGTGGTTTAGATTGGACATTAGGAAAAACTTCCTGTCAGGGTGGTTAAGAACTGGAATAAATTGCCTAGAGAGGTTGTGCAATCACCACCATTGGAGATTTTTAAGAGCAGGTTAGACAAACACCTGTCAGGAATGGTCTAGGTAATCATTAGTCCTGCATGAGTGCAGGGGACTGGACTAGAAGATCTCTCAGGGTTCCTTCCAGTCCTACGATTCTATGATTGGATTTCATCTGCCATTTTGTTGCCCAGTCACCAAGTTTTGTGAGATCCGTTCGTAACTCTTCACAGTCAGCTTTGGACTTAACAATCTTGAGTATTTTTATATTGTCTACAAACTTTGCCACTCACTGTTTACCCCTTTCTCTAGATCATTTATGAATATATTGAACAGCACTGGTCCCAGTACAGATCCTTGAGGGCCCCGCTATTTACCTCTTTTCATTTTGAAAACTGGCCACGTGTTTCTACCCTTTGTTTCCTATATTTTAATACTGATCTATAAGAGGACCTTCCCTCTTATTCCATGACTGCTTCGTTTGCTTAAGAACCTTTTGGTGAAAGACCTTGTTAAAGATCTTCTGAAACTCCAGGTATATCTACTGGATCACCCTTGTCCACATATTTGAATCTCCTGGGTACAAGGAGGTACTGCTGGACCTGAGCTGCTCAAAGCAGTACCAGCAAGCATTTGCCAGCATCAACTGTTCTTTAAAGTGTAGGCATCAAATAAAATACCAGCAGGATGGAAAGATGGCATCATAGTGTCCTTGGACAAGGGCAAAGGATCTCATACTGAGTGTGGTAACTACAGAACAATCTCATTATCTGTCCCAGCAAAGGTCTTTGCTCATGTTCTGCTTGGTAGGATGCAACGACCCTTTAAACAGTCATCTAGAACAATCAGGTTTCACTGCAAGGTGGTCAACAATGGATCTTGCCTTACTCTCCAGCTTCTGGCTGACCATCACCTAGAATTTAACTGCTCACTTCATCTGGCATAAGAAGACATCAAAATGGCTTTTGATCCAGTTGACAAGCCTGCACTTTGGCTAGCACAGAAAAGAATAGGCATTCCAAATGTTTTTGCTCACGGTTTTTGCTACATTTCTGCACAACCTCAGGAGTGAGGCAGAGATTCAAACATTGCCCCAGCACAATTCTGTCAAGCTATCAACCTGATACTGGACTTGCTACTCCACACATCAGAACCAAGGTTGGTCAAGAAGTGTTTACCAATAAAAATTACACCGACGACACCACCTTGCTCGTGAAGAAGTCAGAAATACAGTCCTATCCGCCACGGTCTCCAAGATACTTCCTGCACTACAGGGTTGACTATCATGGCAGAAGACCAAGGTCCAGACCCTGAACCCTTAGTGAGGTGGGACTGAGTACTGTGGAGAGCATTGATGAATTCATCTACCTAGGTTGCAAGCGGAATTCAAATGGTTGTAACAAGCCAGATATTCTTTGGTCTTGACTCACTTATGAATGCAAAAACACCTTTGTGCTGAGACAAAAGTCAGGCTCTATCATTTTTCTACAGGTCAGGAACCTGCAGACTCAAAGTGGCTAGAGGCATGCCATATGTGTGGTCAGTGCCTAATCCTCAATATAAATGTCAACCTCAAAAAGATCAGGCTCCCATTCAGTCAATCTCCAAAAGCGATGTTGCATGCTCTTTTGGCCATGTCAGTAGGATGGACAAAAATACTTTAGCACTCCACACATACAAACCTTCCATCAACATATGAAGGGATGCATGCCCTGACCCTGCCTGGTACTACCCCAGAGATTCATGCAGCTTCCAAACTCATTCATGGTCAGCCTCATGCTCTGTTTTCTTCCACCTCAGCTCTATAAATCATCTGTAAAAGCATACTATCTTCTTTATTAATGATCTGGATGATGGGATTATTGCGCCCTCAGCAAGTCTGCAGATGACACTAAGCTGGGGAGAAGAGGTAGATATGCTGGAGGGTAGGGATAGGATCCAGAGTAACCTAGACAAATTGGAGGATTGGGCCAAAAGAAATCTGATGAAGTTCAACAAGGACAAGTACAGAGTCTTGCACTTAGGATGGAAGAATCCCATGCACCTGTGGTCACTCTGGCTAGCACAATGGTCCTTAGTAGACTATGCATGTGTCTCTATGTGTACAAGAAGGTTACTCACGCTGGGAAGGGTGCAATGGAACTATCCCCCTCCAAGCCAGAAGTGTACACAATTGATCTGTTTTCTTCATTGTGACGTGGGGGAGCAAACAGCTGAGTTGGCATCTAGGCTCTTCACTCCTTTGGCCAGAAGGATCAGTGGTATACATGAGAAGAATGGAAGTCTACAGATCCTTACACACAGATAGAAAATGCCTTCTGATGAAGCAGCTCCCAAAGCTGTTGGACACTGCTCAAATGGATACAGTCATACATCGCTTCAGACAAACATTACTGGGGACTTTGCAGCTTGGTGGCCCGAAACTATGACCCTCCTGGCCCTGTCATTACTCCATCTTATTTTTGCCAAGGCTTAAGATGAGCATAATTTTTCTAGGTGATTACAAGGTACCTTACTAACACATATAGCAGGGAGCTACTTTCCTTTTATTGCTACCGTTAGTGACATCACTAACACTTAAGAGAATGAAAACCTCCACTCAGGAATTGTTTGTTAGATAAATGCCTATTTTTATTTGCAAGTATTAATAACCATGTAAGACATTCAGTCATTTGGAATCACAAACTGTCAAAAGTCTAATACAAATACTGTATTTGTTGTAAAGCTCTAAATACTGTCATTTTGCAGTGCTTTTACTACTAAAGGAAACATTCAAAAAAGTAGTCATTAAGCTTCCTTAAAATTCTGGTCCAAGCTTGTTAAATTTTTATTTGTGTGACAATATTTCCCTCTGCCCCTGGCCAAGTTTTTTTCATTTCTGGACTTCAACATTAAGACAAGCTTTCCTGGGTAAGAGTTTAACTCATGAATGCATGTCAAGTTGAGAGCTTAAAATAGGATTTCACCACAGAACTATTTATCACCTCTAATTTTTACAATTTAACTGCCATCAAACTGGTTTACCTGAATTAATTTCATTCAGATTCCGTTCTATTCATTTGCAAAGATGAGGTAGTGAACCTACTACTGAAGGAGAGGCAAGATTGTTCCAGCTCTTGAAATTGACTTCCAAGCATGCAATTTCATTTCTTGTAACCATCTGCGTCTCCTAGCTACAAGGCTGCTTACTGTTTTAGTCAACAGTTCCACTTGTTTATTTGCAACAAAGCAAACCAATGCAATACAAACAAACAAACCCAACTGAGTAATACATACAACTGCTGTTCTGGGAATCCTGGGGATTCTTGTACAAATTATTTTTCCACAGCATCAAATAGCAATATTTATTTCCCTACTTGCTTTATTTTAAACAGCACTTATTTACATTAACCCCTTTTCATAAACATGCTTTTTAAAAGTATGCTCAACTCTTAAAAGCAATGATGTAATCACAGAGCACTGTAAAAATGTTCCCTTTACCTTTTATGTTCTGCACACCATGTTATGCTGTATTCTGCTAAAATCTTAAACTTATATATCTTAGCTACATTAACTCCATTTGTTTTCCCCATACACTTAGAATTTGTATCTGAAATGAGATCTAACCTTGTATTTCCCAATCCCCAGTAAAAACTTTCCTGGCATCATCTTATTTCTAGTTGACAATTCTCTTCTTAAGTTCAAGAATCCGGTTTTGATCTCATGTGAATTGCAGGACTATAACTGACTAATCCTGTATATGGACTATAATAATATTTTTTGGAAATGAACTGTAATGTAAAAAAATGGTTCTCAAAAATCAGCTACAAGACAAAACTTTCCATATATTCATTGTTATTCCTCTAAAACGCCTTCATTGAGAATTCTAACTTTTTCAATGCAACATGTTTTCTTTAAAAAAAAGTTACCACTAACTATGCATTACAGGAAGGCTCATTAAAACAAAGAGGTATTCATTTTTGTGTAGAAAAGTAAAACATACCTTTGAAAAAAACAGATTTAAGCAAATCCATGTTTTTTATAGTAAAAATTACTTTTAAGAATTGAATTTACCTTAGATTAACTTCAGCTTTGAGACGAATTCACTCGTTTTTTGTCTAAAATGTGTATATATATAAAAAAAAATGTGCTTGATCATACTTGATCATAGTCTCAGGTAAACTGTTTTTAAATCACAAAGCCAAGAGAGTTGCTTTTTCACTCTAACATTGTTGTATGGTAACTTAATTAGCACTTGGTTCTTACATGTGCAGTAGACAAATAAAGCATTATGTATCAACATTCCAATATTTTCAAAGACAGTAGTACAGCATTGAAAAATCATAAAGCAGCTCAGATACATTTAACCCAGATTTTTACAATATCAAAAGCTTGAAAATCAACTTCAAAAAGCCTGTTTTTCCTCAAGTAAAAATATAAACAACCTGAAAGTGATCAACTAATGAATGGAACTGTATCAGTGGTTACTACACATGTCGCTCCTTCTGGGATATTACTGAGCCATCTACATGTGACACAAAGTCTTCTTCATTGTCATCATAACATTTACCACCCATGTACTGCATTCCCAGTGTTCCTCCTTCATAATAATCAAATTGGTCTTTCATACCATTCTTGGGATCTGTTAA
The DNA here is from genome assembly GCF_013100865.1 of Trachemys scripta elegans. Taxonomy (NCBI): domain Eukaryota; kingdom Metazoa; phylum Chordata; order Testudines; family Emydidae; genus Trachemys; species Trachemys scripta. Next base: position 15,854 of record NC_048318.1, read on the forward strand.
TACTGTCTACATTGTTCCATTCTGGATTGTCTGGGTCTTCTAAATAATCTTTTGCTATTAAACTGCTCACTGGATGTTTTATTCTTTTTTTATACTGTCAGGATAAGAGTCCACATCATCTGATTGGAGAACATCTATTTGAGACTCTTCTTGCATATCTGATGGTAGAATGTAGTTCCTAGCAAAGTAGTAACGACGCACCATCCGTCTTCTCCTATAGTAGATAATTCCAACCAAAACACTTACAAGTATCAGAAAGAGAGTCCCACCGACTGCACTAGTGATGATGGTATCCCAATTGCCAGCAATGCTGGAAGACAAGGTTGATGTTGGAAAATGCATTAGTTTTGGTTCTGTTGCTAAACCTCTGATGCCGTCAGTCGAAGGATGCCATGGGACCGTGGGTGGTCGTGTAGTAGTAGTAGTAGGATCTAATGGAAAGAGGAATGGGGTAGACAAGACACAGAAAAGGCAAAGAATGTCAATGCAAGCTAAATCAGTAGAGGGTTTATAAGAAAGCCAAGTTGATGAACATGTAAATATGTTGTTCTCTACCAATAGACAATAGTTTTTCATTCTTACATTTCTAAGAAGTTTGAGCAATTATAAAGTACTTTTGCAATACAGATGATAGTTTTTCAACTAATTCTGAATTGGCTTCTGTGTATTCATTTTGGGCTATACGATAAGCAGAGTGGGGAACTGCTTTTGTAGCACAAAAGCAATCACTGTCAAATTTTAAAATAACCATTAATTCTTCTGAAAGAATGGAGAAGTTCCTTTCAGTTTATGTACATTTTATAGTTTACTATTTCCAACCAGTTTTATCTCATCCATGGAGGATATTATATACCACAAAACACCAGAACCAAAATAAAACAAACCACTAACCAATTTCTCAGCCAAAGATAAGAATAATACAGCCGAAGGACAAACAGTATCTTCACTTTTTACTTCAAGTTTTATTAAATATTAAAGTTGTTCAGTGCATTGAAGCAAACTCGTAAAGAATGAAAAACTATACATTGTGTGCTAAGTTAGCAAAAAGTAAGTTATTGATTTTAATTATTCTCCCCAAAACGTTGACTGTGTTAACAGAACCTCAACAGCTTAAGTGGGGAACGGTGAAGGACTCCAAGGTTAAATTATGTTGTGCAGTTCTTTGGTTATGAATTTCCTTTTAAGAGAATGATGTCAGCAGTGTAATGAACAAAAGGAATTCAGATTATGATTTTAGTGATCCAGAAGTTCAACCTGAAGTGAAAAAAATTTGTTTCATCCTATAAAGGAAAAAGGATAGAGGTTTTAACAACCCCAATTTACCAGGATCATCATCATCCTTCGATTTAAGGCAGAGACTGAAATCAATTCTTTTTTTCCCAAATCAAGGCTGGCACAACTGTTTGTTCTATTAAAGAAATAAAGGTTACATTCATATCTACAACACTTCAGATGGCATCAGAACCAGGTAATGGGGGCAAACTCAAGTCTTTAAGAAATAAAAGATAGTGCTATAATCCTTCCTTAGTTCTCCTGACCGGAGAGAATTGTTTTCTGAAGTTTCATCCTTTAAACTCTTCCATTTGTGTTCACAAGTAAGCAATGTTTGCTGCTTGGAAAGCATTTTCCATTTGCCATGAAGTAAAACCAGTGTCAACTGCAGATTTTTTGCTAATTGATTTATATAGTGTTAAGGGATCTATAAGATATGGTTAGTTGAAAACCTGAACTAGTAAGATTAATTTGAATATGTAATATTGTAGACAAGTTTCTTTATGTTATATTCCACAACCTGAATGTCTAAAAGGATTGCACGATGTAGCTATCTTAAAGTATCAATAAAATGGGATTATTGCCTCAGTTTTTATTTGTGTGTGTTCAAGTCTCAAGAAAATATAATCCAGAATACTTGTATTTTGTACCTACTTTTATCTAGGAGCTACTTATTTTGGAAACCTGACAATTCATACTCCTAACAAGCAACTGCTATTAAAGCTTCTCTAGTATTTTCTAAAATTGAACTCTGTCTTAAATGTCCTTGTAAATTTAACTTTTTCTGAAATAAAGGAACAACCCCGTTCCCCCCGCTCCTTCCTCCCTCAACTACCAAATATTGAGGCCAGAATAACTCCACTGTTGCTGCTGTAAGAGCTCAAGGACAAAACTTCCAGAAGCAAGTAAACACTACTGTTTTTTGTTGTTGTTGTTAGCGAACTGCAGACATCTCATACCCAACCCAGTGAAACAGTGTTTCATATTGGGCACCTGAAAATTGAGGCACACAAAATAATTAGTCCATTTTGACAAATTTGGCTTAAGACAGTGGCTCTCAATCCTTTCAGACAACTGTACTCCTTTCAAGGGTCTGATTTGTCTTGAGTACCCCAAGTTTCACTTAACTGCAAAACTAACTGCCTGCAAAAATCAGACATAAAATTGCAAGTGCCACAGCACACTTATGGAGTAATTGTTTGCTTTTTCATTTTTACCATACAATTATAAAATAAATCAGTTGGAATATAAATATTGTACTTGCATTTCAGTGTAAAGTATATAGAGCAGCATAAACAAGTCACTGTCTGTATGAAATTTTAGTCTGTACTGACTTTGCTAAGTGCGCTTTGTGTAGCCTGTTGTAAAACTAGGCAAATATCTGGATGAGCTGATGTACCTCCTGAAAGACCTCTACATACCTCCAGTGGTACACATACCCCTGGTTGAGAACTGCTGGCCTAAGAGCTTCCTTAACTTTTATTTCTATTTCAGCACATGCTAACTAATGAAGAAATACAGTTAATTTTGTATAAAGCTAATGATCTGCCTTAACCCACTGTGACAGACCCAGACCAGAGGGGTTCAGGAGTCTGGTAGAGGGCAAATATACTGGTCACTGGATGAGTAGTTTTCTGTTCCCTGAGTGACCAGAGAAGGGGCTGCACTAGAGTAATCAGGAACCTGCTAGAACCAGTTAAGGCAGGCAGGCTAATTAGGACACCTGGAGCCAATTAAGAAGAAGCTGCTACAATCAATTAAGGCAGGCTAATCAGGGCACCTGGGTTTTAAAAAGGAGCTCATTTCAGTTTGGGGTGGGAGTGTGAGGTGCTGGGAGCAAGAGGCACAAGGAGCTGAGAGTGAGAGGGTGTGCTGCTGGAGGACTGAGGAGCACAAGCGTTATCAAATACCAGGAGGAAGGACCTGTTGTGAGAATAAGGAAGGTGTTTGGAGGAGGCCATGGGGAAGTAGCCCATGGAGTTGTAGCTGTCATGCAGCTGTTACAGGAGGCACTATAGACAGCTGCAGACCACAGGGCCTAGGCTGGAACCCGGAGTAGAGGGCGGGCCCGGGTTCCCCCCAAACCTCCCAATTGACCTGGACTGTGGGTTCTCCCAGAGGGGAAGGTCTCTGGGCTGTTCCCCAACCCACATGGTGAATCTCTGAGGCAAGAAAATCCGTCAATAAGTGCAGGACCCACCAAGATAGAGGAAGAACTTTGTCACACTGGTGTTAAGAGTGGGACCTTGGGGTGCACAGCGCGGCGGAAGAAGGAGGGTGATTTAAACAAAAAACAAAAAAAAAAGGAGAGGGTTTATTTTTTTCACCACAATGGATACAAGCTACGGCGGCCCAGCAGGAGGCTACCCGTGTCCAGGCAGCCGCCCAATAGGAGGCAGTGTGGCTGCAGCAAGAGACTAATCGCCTGCTGATGGGCCAGGCTGCTCAAGACCGAGCTATGTTGCGGGAACTGGTAAACCAGGTAAAGTCCCTTACAGAGCTGAATCGCGGCCATGATGGGACGCGGCTCATACGGGTCAGCCACTGGTTGCAGAAAATGACACGGGAGGATGATGTAGAGGCATACCTTCTGGCCTTTGAGAGGACAGCCCTACGGGAGGCCTGGCCTCGAGATCAGTGGTCTGGCATCCTTGTCCCATTCCTGTGTGGGGAGGCCCAGAAGGCCTATCATGATCTGCCTGAAAAGGCTGCGGCAGACTACCCCCAGCTGAAAGCAGAGATCCTGGCCAGATCTGGGGTAACGACAGCAGTGCGGGCCCAGCAGTATCACGGTTGGAGGTACCAGGAAGACAAAACCCCGCGGTCCCAATTGTATGACCTCATCCATCTCGCACGAAAGTGGTTGCAAACAGAGTCCCGGAGTCCGGAAGAGATACTAGTGGTTCTGGTCATCGATCAATACATGAGGGGACTACCACCAGACCTTCGTGCCTGGGTAAGCCAGAACGAACCATCCACCTATGATGAGGTTGTTGCCCTGAGAGACGTGAAGGGCAGCGAGGGAGCTGACCCGACCAGTTAAGGAAGAGGCACCCCAGGTTAAACTAGCAGCACCAAGCCCTAAAGTTTGGGTGACTGGGCCACCAGGAGGGCACAGGTGGGAAAAAAGAGAGGGTGAAGGCCCATTAGAGGCCACAAAGAGTCGGAGCACTGAGGGAGAAGAGGATTGTGATGTTAGACTGCCCAAACCAAGAGACCGGGTAACGCCTAGGGCTCCATACAGATGTTATGCCGGCGGGGAGTGGGGACACATAGCTGCACAGTGTCCCAATGCTGAGGAGCCTATGAAGTGTAACCTGGGGAACTGGGCAGACCCATGCTCCCTAATCCACCCTTGTGGGGGTTTCACTAACCCCACATATGTATACCAGACTAGTGAAACTAAATGGGGTAGGGACCACAGCACTGGTTGATTCGGGGAGTGCTATCACGCTTATCTCAGGGAAGCTCGTGAAGTGTAGTCAGCTAAACATACGGGGATAACATGTGTCCATGGGACAGTTAGTTACTACCCCACCATCCCAGTAAAAATCAAGATCCAAGGGAACACTATTGAGGTAGCAGCAGGTGTAGTCCCTAAACTCCCATACCTGGTGCTCATAGGGAGGGACTTCCCAGGGTTTGGAAACTTACTCCCAGTTGGGGGATTGGAGAAAGATGGGGACCCTAAAATTGATGAGGCATCCACAGCAAACTGTCAACCCGCAATCTTCTCTGAAATATTCCCAGATTTGTTCTCCACTCCCAGACAGGGTAGAAAGAGAAAAAGGAAAAGAAGGGCAGCTAAGGCCTTGGGAACCCGAATACTGACCCAAAGCCAGAGGGTCACTCTTGTAGGTAGGCAAACCCGTGCAGCTGAAAAGGAGGCCACGCAGGAGGGAGAAGCACCTGAGTCTGACCCCCACCCTAATGCTTCTGAACCAGTAAAGGCAACAGAGACTGGGCCCCTAGATCTTGTGCAGATTAGCCCCGGGAGAGGAAATTTTGGATGGGACCAGACAGAAGACCCAAGGTATGACAACATTAGGAAGGAGGTGACTGAAATAGATGGGGTCCCTGTGGAAGGAAAAACCCAGGGACCAGGACCCTACTTCATAATGAAGAAGGATCTCTTATACCGGGTTGCACCAGTACAGGGGCAGAAGGTACAGCAGATCCTAGTACCTCAAAAACACCAGAAAGCTGTATTAAGTCTTGCTGATAGTCATCTTTTTGGTGGGCATTTAGGGGTAGAGAAGACCCTGGCATGAGTCCTACGACGGTTCTTCTGGCCCGGAGTACATGAAGAAGTGCGGAGGTACTGTGCCTCCTGCCTGGAGTGTCAACTACACAGTCCCCGTCCCCACTTGAGGGCACCTTTAGTATCCCTTCCCATCATAGAGGTCCCCTTCGAGTGAATAGCCATGGACCTAGTGGGACACTGGAGAAGACGGCTCGGGGCCACCAATATATACTTGTTGTTTTGGACTATGCTACTCGCTACCCAGAAGCTGTCCCCCTGCGGAACATGGCCTCTAAAACTATAACCAAAGAGCTGGTGGGGATCTTTGCCCGAATGGGGCTACCGAAGGAGATATTAACCGACCAAGGAACCCCATTTATGTTGAAGCTAATGAAGGACCTCTGTAGGCAGCTCCATATACATACCCTGAGAACTTCGGTCTACCATCCACAGACTGATGGGTTGGTAGAAAGGTTTAACCGAACCCTCAAGGCTATGATAAGGAAGGTGGTAAGTCGGGATGGGAAGGATTGGGACACCCTACTATCCTACCTTATGTTCGCTATCTGGGAGGTACCACAGGCCTCAACTGGGTTTTCCCCCTTTGAGTTATAATACGGGCGTCACCCCCATGGCATACTAGATATTGCCAAAGAGATCTGGGAAGAGGAACCCAATGAGGGGAGAAATATAATAGAGCATGTAAAGCAGATGCGAGACCGGATAGCCCGGGTTAACCCTATTGTACGGGAACATTTGGAGAAGGCACAGGAGGCCCAGTGAACCCATTACAATCGCCAGGCAAAAGTGTGACAGTTCCAACCAGGGGATCGGGTTATGGTGTTGGTACCCACGGCAGAAAGCAAGCTTCTGGCCCAATGGCAGGGGTCCTATGAGGTGGTTGAACCCGTGGGAGAAGTAACCTACAAGGTGCGGCAGCCAGGATGCAGAAAACAAGAACAGATTTATCACGTTAACCTTCTGAAACCCTGGCATGCACAAGAGGCATGCACAATGGTCCAAAAAGACCTAACTCAGGAAAACATGCCTTCCAAACAGCTGAGAGTGTCTCCTGATTTAACAGCAGACCAGAAGAATGAGGTGTCTGAGATGATCTTCCGGAACCAAGATGTGTTCTCGACAAAACCGGGTCGAACAACCAAGACGTATCACCACATCGTCATGAACCCTGGAGCCAGAGTAACAATGAGGCCCTATCGGGTGCCAGCAGCAAAAAGGGAGGAAATAAAAGCAGAAGTAAAAAAAAATGCTGGAGTTGGGGATCATCAAAGAATCCCACAGTCAGTGGTCCAGCCCAATCGTGCTGATGCCCAAACCTGATGGCACCACAAGATTTTGCAAGACTTCCAGCGACTAAACGAAGTATCCCAGTTCGACACGTACCCCATACCTCGCATAGATGAGCTAGTGGACCGTCTGGGTAATGCCCGGTACCCTAGACTTGACAAAGGGGTACTGGCAGATTCCCCTTGCAGAAGATGCAAAGGAAAAGACTGCGTTCTCTACACCAGAGCGTCTTTTTCAATATATTCTCCTCCCTTTTGGACTACATGGGGCCCTAGCTACCTTCCAGCGCCTCATGGACAAGCTATTATGCCCGCATAACAGTTATGCTGCTGCCTACTTGGACGATGTGGTCATTCATACCCCAGACTGGGAAACCCACCTGGAGAAGGTGGAGGCAGTCCTTGATACCTTCAGGCGAGCTGGCCTTACAGCAAACCCTGCCAAGTGCGCTGTAGGGTTTATCGAGGCCAAATATCTTGGCTACATTGTGGGAAAAGGTCTGGTAAAACCCCAAGTGAACAAGTTAGAGGCCATCCAAAATTGGCCCCGACCAAGTCGCAAGAAACAAGTCCGGGCGTTCCTAGGTGTGGTGGGGTATTACTGATGATTTATCCCCCACTTTGCCACAAGGGCAAGCCCCCTGACAGACCTAGTGAAAGCCCGTGGATCTGATCTGGTGAGATGATCTGACGCAGCAGAGGAAGCATTCACAGACCTATGGACTGCCCTCTGCAATAATCCCGTACTGATAGCCCCTGATTTCACCAAGGAGTTTATCCCGCAGACGGATGCATCGGAAGTAGGGTTGGGGGGCCGTTCTATCACAGATGGTTGGGGAGAAGGAACACCCAATTCTATACCTCAGTTGGAAACTCCTTCCAAGGGAACAAAAATATGCAGTGGTGGAGAGAGAATGCCTCGCTGTAAAATGGGCCATGGAAACATTGCGCTACTACCTGCTCGGGCGCAGATTTGTCCTTGTGACCGACTATGCCCCTCTTCAATGGATGCAGCGGAACAAGGAGAAGAACACAAGGGTGACCAGAAGGTCATCCCTCCAGGGTTCATCCCTCCAACCTTTCCAGTTCTGTGTGCAACACAGAGCAGGGAGCCATCATGGCAACGCCGATGGCTTGTCACGTCCCAAACTGCCCAACCCCTTGGCGTTGACCAGGGGGGAGGGATATCTGACAGACCCAGACCAGTGGAGTACAGGAATCTGGAAGAGGGCAAATATACTGGTCACTGGATGGGTAGTTTTCTGTTCCCTGAGTGACCAGAGAAGGGGCTGCACTAGAGTAATCAGGAACCTGCTAGAACCAGTTAAGGCAGGCAGGCTAATTAGGACACCTGGAGCCAATTAAGAAGAAGCTGCTACAATCAATTAAGGCAGGCTAATCAGGGCACCTGGGTTTTAAAAAGGAGCTCACTTCAGTTTGGGGTGGGAGTGTGAGGAGTTGGGAGCAAGAGGCACAAGGAGCTGAGAGTGAGAAGGTGTACTGCTGGAGGACTGAGGAGCACAAGCATTATCAGATACCAGGAGGAAGGTCCTGTGGTGAGAATAAGGAAGGTGTTTGGAGGAGGCCATGGGGAAGTAGCCCATGGAGTTGTAGCTGTCATGCAGCTGTTACAGGAGGCACTATAGACAGCTGCAGTCCACAGGGCCCTGGGCTGGAACCCGGAGTAGAGGGCGGGCCCAGGTTCCCCCCAAACCTCCCAACTGACCTGGACTGTGGGTTCTTCCAAAGGGGAAAGTCTCTGGGCTGTTCCCCAACCCACATGGTGAATCTCTGAGGCAAGAAAATCCGCCAATAAGCACAAGACCCACCAAGATAGAGGAGGAACTTTGTCACACCACTTACTTTTGCTTCTCCTAGCTTACAGACCGGAACCCCAAATAAGCACCCTTCAACTGAATGCTTACAATGGAGTATTACCGTTTCTGTTCAATACGTAATTTGTCTTTCAAGAATGAGAAATTTCTGCTCTCATTTTCTGTTCGCAGCATCTCTCTTTATTTAAAATAAATAGATAATGCCTCTCACCTGTGGAATTCTAAAATGATCCAAAGTTGTTGCTTTAGACTCCAGGATTAAGCTGCACCCTTCAACTCAAGTCACTAGAAGATTTCTACCAGAGCTGTAGGAACACTCTAGCAACACAATAACAGCAATCAGATGGTAACCTTAAGGTAATTAAAGTTAAGTCTCTCGAGAAAAAAATCCATTTCTTATTAGACTATCAGGGTGGGCTGAATAAGGAGACAAGCTGCTAACAGAAGAAAATCATGTAACACTAATTTCTCATTCTGCTGCATAACTTCTCTCTTCGTAACAAAAAGAAAGGTAGTAAGCAATGATTCAAACATACCTTTGGAAAAAACAGATTTAAGCAAATCCATGTTTTTTTATAGTAAAAATTACTTTTAAGAATTGAAGCAATGATTCAAAGAAATGGGATGGTGGGCAAGAAGCAAAGCAAATTTTTAAATTATTACAATAGAATAGGAAGAAGCACAAGTCCCTCCTACCCACGATATAAAGCAAAAGTTTTATAAGGAATTATCTAGGCACTAACCCAATTGCATCTTCCTACCAAAGGATGCCTCCAATGTAATCAAAACTTACTTTGCAGATCTTCCGCAGCTGAAGCTCAGATGCTCACCTCCCACAATGTCACCCGATGTCCTTGTACAGGAAGTCTGGTTTCATTCCATGAATCATGTTCCAGACACCACCAGACATGCCAACTACAATGTTTATCCTTTTGCCTACAGGAACGCTGTATATCACCCTTCAATCAAAATGCCGGGGCCTTTGGGCTTCACAATACAACTATGGTGTGTACACTTGAAATATCTTTAGAGCTCTAGGAATGCCTATCTATACCACCGCCTCTTCAAATGTATTGCTAAAGACTGGAACAAAATGATGGGACAGCCATTTCCCAGGATCTGTTGGAAGAATTTAGCTTGGGCAGAAAAGTTTCTGAACTACAAGTAACTTAACTTATCCTACAATAACTGGAGGTTTGCTTTTTGTTGGGGTTTTAAGAGGTTGTCAGTGCAGATCCCACTGTACATGACTTTTTTTTTAATGAACACTGTCCATGGGGGCTGCACGTGTGCCCCGTCCCTCCTCATACTCCTTTGCAAGGGTATAGGGAGTGGAATGGCCGTGACCCTCCCTCAGGTCCCTTATAACTTCAAGCCCGTGGTAGCTAAAGATTGAAGAAATGGGTGAAGAACAGTTCATGGGATCCACGCTGATGTTAATATCAGCGAAGTAGTATGGTTACCTAACTGATGGTAACAAACTTTCCTAGGTATTTTGTCCACAGGTTCTGCTCTTGGTATACATGTCCCACATGAGAGTGTTTTTATTAATAGCATTGTTCTGTTGGGGTTGATCCGGCACCGTAAGAGCCCTGGCAACCGTCATAGCCAAGACCACCCCTACTGCTCACAGTTCCTTTGCCAATAAGAATGGGAAGTGTCAGGACTCCTTAAATGCAATAGACATGTCATCACCAACTTGGAATCTAACACAGCTTCCTAGGAATTTGATGCTTTGTGTCAGAGTCATAGACTTTAAGATCAGAAGGGATCATTATGATCATCTAGACTAACCTCCTTCACAATGCAGGCCACCGAATCACACCCACCCACTCCTGTAATAAACTCCTAACCTATGTCTGAGCTACTGAAGTCCTCAAATCATGGTTTAAAGACTTCAAGGCACAGAGAATCCTCCAGCAAGTGACCCGTGCCCCACGCTGCAGAGGAAGGTGAAAGCCCCCATGGTCTCTACCAATCTACCCTGGAGGAAAATTCCTTCCCGACCCCAAATATAGCGATCAGCTAAACCCTGAGCATATGGGAAAGACTCACCAGCCAGATACCCAGGAAAGACTTCTCTGTAGTAACTCAGATCCCACCCCATCTAACATCCCATCACAGGCCATTGAGCATATTTACCGTTAATAGTCAAAGATCAATTAATTGCCAAAATTAGACTATCCCATCATACCATCCCCTCCATAAACTTATCAAGCTTAGACTTGAAGCCAGATGTGTCTTTTGCCCCTCCTCCTCTCCCCCTCCCCCCCGCCATTGCCCTTGGAAGGCTGTTCCAGAACTTCACTCCTCTGATGGTTAGAAACCTTCATCTAATTTCAAGTCTAAATTTCCTGATGGCCAGTTTATATCCATTTGTTCTTGTGTCCCCATTGGTACTGAGCTTAAATAATTCCTCTCCCTCCCAGGTATTTATCCCTCTGAAATATTTATATTATAGAGAACAATCATATCTCCCCTCAGCCTTCTTTTGGTTAAGCTAAAAAAGCCTCCTTTCATAAGACAGGTTTTCCACTCCTTGGATCATCCTAGTAGCCTGTTCCAGTTTGAATTCATCCTTCTTAAACATGGGAGACCAGAACTGCACACAGTATTCCACATGAGGTCTCACCCGTGCCTTGTATAACGGTACGAACACCTCCTTATCTCTACTGTATCACATTGACGGCTCATAGTCATAGCCTGTGATCAAGCAACACTCTATGGTCCTTCTCCTCCACTGTTACTTCCAATTGATGCGCCCCCAGCTTATAACTAAAATTCTTGTTATTAATCCCTAAATGCATGACCTTACACTTACAAGCTTCTTCAAATGTTATTTTCAAAGGGTTTTTTAACACTAATATTTTGCACAATGTTTATACCAATTTAGTTCAAAATATTGAAATTCCACCTTTGACAGTATTGTCTGAATTCTCCCCAAGCTAGATTAAGCTGTACCGAGTTCAACATGGCTCACCTTCCCATCCCATTCGACTATAGTCAACGTGCTCTGAGATATACAGCATGTGCCACTCTGCTATGATGTAGTGAAGCCTGCTCAAGTATGTAATTGGCATACAGAGAGTGTGACTTCAATGTTTTATATGTGGATTGTTTGGTGCCATCTTGCTCAATTTCATTCTCCATTCACAGCCTCCAAGAAAGATAATTTTTCTGCTCTGTTAGCCAAAGAGGCAGTTACGTCACTACTCACTCTCAGTGGTCTACAGGCTGAATCAGTAGTTTTCATTAGTGACAATGCCACTAGCATAGTAGCTACTGAGATAAGAATGGATTCAGACCTTACCATAAAGATTTGCCCTCAAGAACATAGAAAAAATAAAATGAATTTATAGTTCAAGTTCTGAATACTGCTACCACCTGTTAATTGAAACATTTGCACCTATTGATAAAATTAAGTAATTCCATTTAGTTTACCCCCATCATCATGGTAATATAATAATGTTGGGTCTCAGCTCTACTATTGATGCTACTGCATATGATCTTCATTAGGCCCTGGTACTCTTTCAATATGCTGCTATACTCTAAGGAATATGTACTATGGTAACATGGCACTTCTGTCTGCTACTGAAATTCTTTACCGTCGGAAACACTGTAATAAGTGCTTTCATGATTTAAATACTAACTAAAAGTCTGCCAACAGCAATACTCCACCCTCAAGAGAGTACCACACAGACGGGAAGGGGCAGGTGGAGCCAGGTTCTCTAACCATTTCTGCCCCCTGTAATTAGCATTATGCTTGCTCCACAGGAGTGTATGAGCAGCGTCACTGTTATTCTGACCAGCTCAGCTGAGGATAAAGGAATAAAACCAGACTCCCTCAGGAAAGCGTTTTAAGCTTGGGTTTTATAACATTTCTTCCCCCCGCCCCCAACTCTGCAATTTTATTTAACTCCTTACCAGCACTTAGGGCTAGTACATCATCTCAGACACTACTGTGGTCCTTTTAAGTACTACGATTTACAGACAGCATGCATGATGGAACAACGATATTAGCCCTTAGAAATAGTAGCAATACTAGTAGGGTAATGGTTTATTTCCATTTGTCCTTCCCAGTTTTATATGATCTTTAATCAAAGACTGAGTTTTAGGTAACCTGTTATAGAACATGGCTAAAAAACACATTCAACTAGACACCTAATCCAACTTCTGACACAGTATTTTAAACAAAGCATGCGTAAGAAGTGAAGGGAGAAACAACAACTCACCTAAAATGTAGATCGTCTTTTGATCACTTCTTTGTCCAAGGGAATTGGTCACCTTACAGACGTAAGTCCCAGTATAATTGAAAGTCAATGGACTGTTGAAATGCAGAGTATTATTTGAAGACATTAAACCTTCAGGCCACTGCCCATCTAACCTGAATTAGACAATATTTGGAAGTTTAAGCATTCTCAGAATGTACACAATAAAATTTAAATGCAAAATTTATTATCTGAAAAAGTTTAACTATAATTATTTTATGTTTAAAATAGCTTGCTCTGTGGAATGCAATTATTGTGTTACATTAAATTCTTTCAGTTAAAGGAATAATATCAATGTCATGTCAATTTGTTTGTTTCTACTACAAGTCTGTTGGAATTTTGAAACTTTTACTCCTGGGAGAATTCTGCACCACTGCACATAATTTATGTTCCCCACAGATTTCTTTGTTTCCCTGCAGAAAAATGCCTTTCTGATGGGGGAAGCAAAGAGAAGCCATAAGAGCGGTCAGGTTACCCTTCCCGGCAGTATGTTTTGGGTGCCCAGGGCAGCCGGCAGAGAGGTAAATCAGGTTATTTACCTTTTACACTAACTGGAGTTCTTCGAAAGGTACCCCCCCTCCCCAATGTGTGCTCCACATTAGGATATGCACATGCCCGGAGAGGAGTTTTCACTCAGCAGTGTCTATGGATCCATATCTGAACCCTGAACACCCCTGTGCCTTGATTCAAGAATATATAGGGAGGGCACACCCAATGCCAGTGCAATTTCTTCTCAACCACCAATATTTCAAGACAGGTTCCGAGGCAGAGGGGAAGGATGTTGGGTAGTGGCATACCCTTGGAGACATACGTCTGGAAGAACTCCAGTTACTATACAAGGTAAAGAAAGAGGAGAGATTACCTGAGTAGTGTCCCTATGGGTGCTCCATGTCAGCAGACTCCCATCAGGGAACAGGGTGCCGAGGAAGTGGATTCAGGATGGATCACAGGACAACATCAAAGGCCATGTCTTTCCTGGAGGCAGGCATGAAAGAGTGTAATGCTGGTAAAACATGGGTCACAAAGACCAGGTGGCTGCCCTGGAAATGTCTGAAATGGGTATATATTTGACAGGGGCTAGAGTGAGTCCTGGTGGAATGAGCAGTAACTGTCAGGGGAAGATGGTGGATTAACAATGAAACTTCGTAGCATGAGAGGATGCAACCTTCAACCAATTTGGACAGCCCCTGGGTGCAGATCAGATGTCCCCTTTCATTCCTTCTGCAACAGAGATGAAAAGTCTAGGGGAAACCCAAAAGGGCCTACTCCTGTCACGGTAAAAGCCAAGAGATCTTTAAACGTCAAGTGTATGGTGGCTCACTTCTTCTCTATAAGAGTGAGGCTTGGGGTAAATACTGGTAGATTAATCTCCTGCTTAACATGCAATTCAGAAAAGACTTAGGAACTAAGTCACCTTATTTTGGTAGAGCACTGGGTCCACCAAAAAGGTTCCAAGCTCTTACGTTCCTGGCCAAAATAATGGGTACGAGGAATAAGGCCTTAGGGGCCAAATGAAGGAGGGAACAACTCCCCATAGGTTCGAATGGAGGTTTCCTTGGAGCGTTGATAACTAGAATGAGGTCCCATGCTGGTGTTAGTTCCTGGATAGGAGAGAAGAGGTTGAATAGGTTCTTGATACACTTTGCAGTGCAGAACCTTTTTATGGGAAGGTGGTCCTTGCCTACCACAAAGCATAGGAATTGCTTGTGTGAGGGATGAATGGCGACATTGAAACAAGAATCCTGAAGGTTCAAGTGTCACGGACTCACAGATCATGCCCACTCTTGGCCCCATGTATTCCATGGGGGGGTGCCCCTTTCAGTGAGACAGCACTTCTCGGGGGTCCACTCTCTCTCGGGATCAGTCCCCCACTTCGTCACATCAAGGAATAAAGCCTCCCAGACAGAGGGAATTATTGGTCCTAGGATCATATTCTGAACGATCAGGAGCAGATGGAGGTGTTTTAAGTCCTGAGGTCCAGAATTGGTCTGCTCCCCACACCCCTCATGGGCTGCCTTCTGGACAAGAAAATACCAAGAAGAGAATTCTATCCTGATGAAACAGAATCCTCTCACAATTAAGTCTGATGGGACAGCTTCAATCTCCCCCAAAGCCAGGAGGAATTTTACCTCCTGCCTTAAGAAGTCTTGGTGAGAAGGGTCCCTAAAGAGGAATGGGATGGTAAGGAGCTGGACTGGATGGAGAAGCCTGTGAAAATTGCTTCTAGGATCCATCTGTCCAAAGTGATGAGCTCCCAGGAAGATGGGTAATAGGAGAGAGACTCCCCATAAGGGCGGGAGGGGAATAAGTGCAATATAAGATCCACAGCAAGAAGTAGTTTACCACCATCAACCAATGGATCAAAACAGACATTGAAGATGTCACTGGCTGGGAGGTTGCTGAACGGGAAACTCCTTCTTTAGGGAATTTGGGTCTCTTCTGCATGTGCATGTGCTGGGGAAGTTCAGCCATTCTCATAGGTTGGTAGTGGACTGGGCAAAACTGCTGAGCTGTCTGTAACCGGATGTATTTTCTTTATTTGCAGGTATACAGCTGCCTAGAGAACTTAGTGTCACCCACTAGTTCTTCAGAGAATGGTGGGACCCATTCAGGTTGTCACTTAACAACTTGAGGGCCCTCAAAATGAAGGTCCTCTATAGTATTTTGTACCTCCCACGGGAGGCCTGAAAACCACAGCTAGGAAGGTTGGCACAGGACTACTGCCATAACCATAGACCGTTATATGCAACTGACAATTGTACAAACCCTGGGGAGATGCGTTGGCAGCTGTTTGACCCTCTGCAATGAGGGCCTGAAATTGTTCTCTCTGCTCCTGAGGCACATATTCAATAAGATGAAAATTTGTAATAAACTGAAGTCACATTTAACCATCGGGACTTGATAACAGGCCACTCTGAACTACCAGGAAGCCAACTAGCAATTCTTATGACCCAGCAGATCCAATCATTTTAGATCCTTGTCCAATGGTGTTGAACAGGATTAATGCGGTCTGTTCCATTCATTAGAAGTCTTGACCACCAGAGAGCTGAGAGAATAAATACTGAGCCTCTGGGAGGGATAGAATACTTTTTGTAGACTCATCTATACAGAAGTGTAACAGTGGATGGAGTTCACCACACTCCATTTGCCATGGAATAGAATAAGCAAAGCTTCACAGATGGGCAAGACAATCTTGCCCTGAGGTGAATGTAGGTTATCCAACAAGGAGCGTCAGGAAATCCAAATCTCCTTTACCAGGACTTGTAAGGTGCCTCCTACCCTTTTCATGGACTCTTAAAAGGCCTTAAAGTCAGTAGGACAGGATGCTGAAGTAGGCATGACCCTCATCTGATGAGGAGGATTTGCAGGAAGGTGAGGTTTCTTCCTCTTACACTGGTTCCTGCTGTAGAGGATGGGTCTGTGGGGCACAACCTAGATGCACTGGCTGATGTTCCTGAAGCAAATTCTTGGGATAGCATCCTGGTAACAAAGGTAGCCATAAGAAGCCCATGGGTTCCAGCAAGCGCACTCTGATGAGGCATAAAGGAATAGTGCAAGATCCCAACATTATCCTTGCTTTGTTAACCGGTATATTTCTTGCTATGTGCTCCTTCTTCAATGACAGTTTCTAGGGAGAAGGGTTGGAAGGTGAAGGAACTTCATACAGACACCTGAATCAGAGGATGTTATCCAAATGGGGAGGAAAATGTTGTAGGTACTCATGGACAGACTGGTATGGGGCCCTAGAAGGATACCTGCACATACATAAAAATTGGGGTTAGAAAGAGGCTGATGAAGAAGTTCCAGAGAATCTTGGAACAGTACCAGCTTGAAGTCTCTCTCAAAGAGCCTGTGTGGGGATGGTGTTGCTACCACAGGGTAAGTCACCATCGAAGAAGAGGATGGAGGGTAAGCAAGCTCAGAGAAATGAGCTGGTACCAGTGGGGAGTGCCTCTCAGTACCTTTCAGTAATGGTGATTTGGGCTCTTAGAGGATTCGGAGGTCTTTGTGAGATAGGAGTCTGGACAGGACCAGGACGTGTGGATGTGTTTTCTCGGGAGTAAGCATATGGGGCGGTGCCAGATGCAGCACCAGAATAGGTATGGTACACTTTTCACTTCAGGCTATGGAAGACTGTACCAATAAGGACTTTGCCTCCGAATCTCAAAATGAAGGCTGAGTCGAACGCCAGTGTCAGAAGCTCTCTAGATGACTTCTAGGTATGCTACTGTGGTCACAGTACTGCGGGAAAGGGAGCCTCAGCAATATCTGTGTTTGGATATGAGGTCCCTTGAGACTCAGATCAAGGAAGTGACTTTCCCTTTTTCATCTGATTCTGGAGAATGGGGTCTTTTCTTGGGAAGTTTAGCGTCTTTGGTTACTGCTGAAGCACAGCTGGTCAATGGAAAGGACAGTTACCTGTTCCATAACTGGAGTTCCTTGAGATGTGTTGCTCCTGTCTATTCCACAGTAGGTGTGCGTGCTCGCCACGTGCACCAGTGCCAGAAGTTTTCCCCTTAGCAGTACACGTAGTGGGGGAGCTCCGCTGCGAACTCTGGAGTGTTGCCTCTATATTGCGCTATAAGGGGAGCTGCGTACTCCCCCCCACCCTCGCTTCCTTCTTGCCAGACAACTCCGACAGAGGGGAAGGAACACAGGGTGTGAAATAGACAGGAGCAACACATCTTGAAGAACGCCAGTAACGGAACAGGTAACTGTCCTTTCTTCTTTAAGTGATTGCTCCTGTGTATTCCACTATAGGCGAATCCAAGTTATATCTGATGGAGGCGGGTAGTTTAAAGGTTATTGGGGCGGAGTACCGCCCTACCAAACCCAGCGTCGTCCTGTGCTTGGGAGATGATTGCATAATGTGAGGAAAAGGTGTGGACAGAGGCCCACATGGCCGCCCTACGTATGTCCTGTATAGGGAACTGGGCTACATAGGCGGCCGACGAGGCCTGCGCTCTCATGGAATGGGCCTTTACGATAGACGGTTGGGGGAACCTCAGCCAAGTCATAACACGTGCGTATGCAGGAGGTGATCCAGCGGGAAAGGCGCTGGGTGGAGACCGGTTGCCCTCTCATACGCTCAGCCAGTGCAGTGAACAGTTGCGAGGATTTCCTGAAAGGCCTGGTCCGGTCCAGGTAAAAGGCCAGCACCCTATGTACGTCTAGCGTGTGTAGGCGGCGTTCCTCATTGGAGGAATGGGGCTTAGGACAGAGTACCGGTAAGAAAATGTCCTGGATCCATATGGAAGCCAGAGACCACCTTGGGGAGAAACGCAGTGTGTGGGCGAAGCTGGACCGTATCCCTATGGAAGACCGTATACGGGGGTTCTGAGGTCAAGGCCCTAAGCTCCGAGACCAGACGGGCTGAGGTGATAGCCACCAAGAAAGCCACTTTCCAGGACTGGTGGGACCAAGAACACGTGGCCAAAGTTTCAAAGGGAGAACCCGTGAGGCGGGATAGCACTAGGTTCAGATCCCATTGTGGGATCGGGGCCCTGGCGCACGGAAACGTATGGTCTAGTCCCTTTAAAAAGCGGGAGGTCATCTCATGGGAAAAAACTGAGTGACCCTGCACCGGAGGGTGCAAGGCTGAAATGGCCGCTAAATGTACCCTGACGGAGGCTGGAGCTAACCTTGGGTCCTAAGAGACAAGAGGTAATCTAGAATAAGTTGGAGGGATGTGGATGAAGGGGAGGCGGCCCGCTCCCCCACCCATCTAGAAAACCTAAACCATTTGGCCAGGTAGGTCCGCCGTGTGGACTGCTTTCTGCTCTCCAGCAGAATTCGCCTGACATCCTCCAAACACCTTCCCTCCTCCTCATTTAACCATGGAGCAGCCAAGCTGTCAAGTGAAGAGCGGCCAGGTTGGGATGGAGGAGGCATCCCCTCTCCTGGGAAAGGAGATCCGGGCGGAGCGGCAGCCACCATAGGGGGGCTGCTAACAGTTGCAGGAGGGTCACGTACCAATACTGGCGGGCCCAATCCGGGGCTATGAGTATGACCCTCGACCTGTCTACCTTTATTTTCTGTAGGACCTTGCCTATCAGTGGAAACGGTGGAAAGGCATAGAACAATTGGCCGGACCACCGGAGGAGGAAAGCGTCCGGGTCACCCCCCTTTCTGCACCTGCCCTGGAGCAGAACTGGGGGCAGAGACAATTCTGGGCGGTAGCAAAGAGATCTACCTGAGGAGCTCCCCACTCTCGGAAGAGTTGCCAGACGACCTCCCAGTGGAGTGACCACTTGTATTGGTGGGAGAAAACCCTGCTGAGGTGATCGGCTCACGTATTGCGCATGCTGGGTAGATGAAAGGCTCTCAGAGAAATATCGTGGACTTTACAAAATTCCCATAGGTGCAGGGATTCCTGGCACAAGGCCGAGGAGCGCGTGCCCCCTTGACTGTTGATGTAATACATCGCGGCCGTATTGTCTGTGAGGACTCTGACCATCTTCCCCCGTATGTGCCGGCAGAAAGCTATGCACACCAGGCGCACCGCCCTGAGCTCCCTGACGTTTATATGCAGGGACAATTCCGAGGTCAACCATCTGCCCTGGGTTTGGAAGCTCCCTGCATGGGCTCCCCACCCCAGTTCCGAGGCGTCCGACACCAGATCTAGTGAGGGAGGGGTTTCTTGGAAGGGGATCCCTTGTAACATGTTGCCTGGGAGGGACCACCTTTGCAGGTTGGCCACTACGTTGGGAGGTAACATGACAACCTTGTCCAGGCCGTCCCTGGCCTGGGAATATTGGGAGGCCAGCAAGAGTTGGAGGGACCTGATTCTGAGCCTTGCATGTCACACCACGAGGTGCATGCTGCCATGTGTCCCAAGAGTTGAAGGCACACCCTTGCCGTCGTCACGGGGAAGACCGTGACCGAGGCTATGAGACTTCTGAGTGTCTTGAACCTGTCCTGGGAGAGGGAAGCCATGGCCACCACTGAGACTAACAGTCTGCTATGAAGTGTATGCGCTGAACCAGCACTAACGTGGACTTGTTCTTGTTTACCACTAGGCCTAGACTCTCGCAAGTGGCCAGCAGGAATTTCATCTGGGCCTGCACTTGGGACCGAGACTTGCCCTTGAGCAGCCAGTCATCCAGGTAGGGGAAAATTGGCAGCCCGTTCCTCCTGAGGTGGGCTGCCACTACCGCCACGTACTTGGTAAAAACTCTGGGGGCCGTGGAGAGGCCAGAGGGGAGGACCATGAACTGGTAATGGTCCTGCCCTACCAGGAAGCGGAGGAAGCGCCTGTGACCCTCAAAAATATGGATGTGGAAATATACATCCTGGAGGTCCAGGACTGCGAACCAATCCCCCGGGTCTAGGGATGGAATAATAGAGGCCAGGGAAACCATGAGGAACTTGTAATGGACCATGAACTGGTTGAGGTTCCGCAGGTCGAGGATGGGCCTGAGCCCGCCTTTTGCCTTCGGGATCAGGAAATACCGGGAGTAAAGACCCTTGCCCTGGAATTCCCGAGGTACTTTCTCCACCGCACCCAAGGTGAGGAGGTGCGTCACCTCCTGGTCTAGTAGGAGTGCATGCTCCGGATCCCCGTGAACCTCCGGGGCGGGGGCCGGTGGGGGCGGGACGAAGTGAACTGAAACATGTAACCCTTGGAAATGGTGCTGAGGACCCATTGGTCCAACGTTATACGGGACCATTGCACTTGGAAGGCAGATAAACGGTTGCAGAACACGAACTTTATTAACTGGGGGCGTTCCCTGGTGGCTCCCCTCAAAGAGTCAAAAGCGCCTCTTCCCCTGCCTCTTGCCCTTGGAGGGGCCAGATCACGGGGCCGAGCGGGACTGGCACCTACATCTCTGCTCCCTCGGCCTCTTAGGTGGTGGCTCATATCTTCTGCCTCCAGCTGGAGGAGCCGAGGTCTGTGGCCTAGGTTTGTCCTTAGCTGGTGGGACATATAGGCCCAGAGTTTGCAGGGTGGTGCGGGAGTCTTTCATCCCGTGCAGACGTGTGTCTGTCTGATCCGCAAACAGGGCCTTCCTGTTGAAAGGCAGGTCCTGCATGAGGGACTGGGACTCCGCGGACAGCCCCGATAGCGAGAGCCACGATGCCCTGCGCATGGCAACAGACAAGACCAAGGAACAGGCCGCTGTATCTGCTGCGTCTGAAGCCGCTTGGAGGGCCGCTTTCACTGCAGCCACTCCTTTGTTGACCAAAGCTCTGAACTCCTTCTTGTCCCTTTCCTGGAGAAGAGGTTCGAACTTTGGCAGGGACTCCCACAAATTAAAATCATACCGGCTCAGTAGGGTTTGGTGGTTTGCCACCCTGAGCTGGAAGCTCACCTAAGAATAAAACTTCCTGCTGAAGGTATCTAGTCTCCTGACGTCTTTATCCTTGGCTGTGGGCACGGGTTGGCCATGCCTTTCTCGTGGTTTACAGACTCCATCACCAGAGAGTTAGGTGCCGGGTGAGAGTACAAGTATTCGTGCCCTTTTGCTGGCACAAAATACTTTCTCTACACCTATTTAGAAATAGGCACCAAGGAAGCCGGGGTTTGCCAAAGTGAGGTCAATATGTTGGCCACCCCCTGGTGGAGAGGTAGGGCCACATGGCCCGGTGTCGAGGAGGACAACACGTTGAATAGGGTGTCCGACGGCTCCTCCATCTCCTCAGCCTGGAGCTGGAGATTCGAGGCCATCCATCTAAGGAGCCCTTGGTGAGCCTTAAAATCTTCCTGCAAGGCGGGTGGGGGTGCCGCTATGGATTCCTCCAGTGCTGGAGAGGGGACTGGGTCTGCACCCAGGGCGTCGGGCGGTACCGGTGATTCAGCCCCCAAGTCCGAGCCCGGAGCAGCTGGTTCGGTGCCAGTTGACTTTTCCCGGTGCTGAGGCGGGGATGTTGAGTGTATCTGCAATGCCCCAGCCACCAAACGGGGTCTCGCCGGTGCAGGTAGTTGGGGCCATGGTACCCATGGACACCACTACCCTTGCCAAGGTGCCCCTTGTTACTGACCAGCAGGGGGGCTAGCGGAGCCGCTTGATCATGAGGAGTGGCGCGGCCCGGGGACCGGGCGGCTGGGTGCTGAAGCCAAAGCCGCTGAGGAACGCACGGTGCCCTACGAGCGTCGGGAGCGTTCACAGCAACATCGGTGCCAGCCCCGAGATTTAGACCTCGACAACAAAACCTGTAGCCATCAGAGGTACTGCTTCCAGATTCTCCCCGTCGGCCATAGCTACGATGCCTCGGTGCCGGTGACTGTCGAGGGGCGCTTCGAGCAGGAAGTCTGTCGGAGCAAACACTCGAATCTGAGCGTTGGTGCCGATGGCGTCTATACCTGCTCCTATAACTTCGGTAGGAAGAGGATCATCGACGCCTCTTGTCTCAGTGCCTGCGATCCCTCTGGGTCGTGGTGGACCCTCGGGACTCGCTCTCAGGCGAATCGGCCAACGGAGTGGAAGTCTGACGCAGGCTATGAGATGGCCTCGCGGGACGGGTAGGTACCTCATCCCCAGAGAGGGGGCTATGCCGGACCGGGGAGGGTTGATGAGCTCCCAGCGGCGGCTTCCCTCGGGATCGGGGGCCCGTCTCGGGCGGCATGCCTGGCACCGGAAGGGCGAGGATATCACGCGCTGCCTGCACTGCCTCCAGCGTCGACGGTATCCTCAACGCAGGAGAGGCATACGCAGACGGGACGGACTACTCCGCTCAGCGCGAATCAGAGGTCTGGGTCCCGAGGGAGATCACGGGCTCCCCAACTCGGGTCCGGCCTCACCCCTGTCTTTCGGCGCCACTGAGTCTTCCCTTGCTTCTTAGTGGGGGAGCACTTGATGAGATGTCGCTCTGCACCGACAACGCGCTCGAAGCCAAGTCGGGTCGGCGTGTCGGTGCCGGGGCCAATGCTGACTCCATTAGTAGGGCCCAGAGACAGATGTCCCTTTCACGCTTCGTTCTAGATTTGAACGATCTGCAGATTTTACAAGGCTCACTTACGTGAGTCTCGCCCTGACAGCGAAGACACTGAGTTTATGGATTGCTCCTGGGCATAGAACTGCGACAGGAGTCGCACGACTTGAAGCCTGGGGCACGCACCAAGCCAGGCAACTAACTAGAGAAGCAATCTACGATGAAGAGTTCTACTATTAAGGCTAGAAGCGCTACAGCAGAGCTGGAGCACAAAGTTCTGACTACCTTCACTGGCGGCAAGAAGGAACTGAGGGTGAGGGGAGTGTGCAGCTTCCCTTATAGCGCGACACAGAGGCACCACTCCAGGGGACGCAGCGGTGCTCCCCCACTATGGGTACTGCTAAGGGAAAAACTTCCGGCACCTGTGCACGGTGCACGTGGCGAGCACGCATACCTACTGTGGAATACACAGGAGCAATCATTCGAAGAAGAAACAATATATTTGGGGGTGACTCACTGCGTGGGTCACAAAAAGCACTACATAAATAGGAATGTATGTTTTTCCTACCTCAATTTTTTAGATCTATTTTTAAATCTTAAGTAGACTTTACCTTAGAGGGAATGTGGATTTCTCCCAAGCAGCAGAGAGGCATAAGAAAGCCAAGGGTAGCCAGCTGCATAGTTCAACTACTGGGCACGGACTACTCTGTTGCAAGACACCGGCCGTTTATTGGGGTATGAGGGTGAAGAGGGACACCACTGACAAAAATCGCTGAGCAAGAGTGCACGAGCAGGCAGCGTATACTGACGTACAGCACCCACAGGGACACTACTCAAAGAAGAATATATGTGTGTGTGTGTCCATGTGTGTGTGTGATTTCCATGAGTGAAGTGTCAACACAGTCTGCCATGCAACGTCACCTGCTAAAACTTTTCATGAACAGCACCCTAAAAATTCAACATGTACAGTGAATGAACATCCTCAGACTTTCTTCCACTTGAGATCTTGTTGACTATAGGCCAGTGACTGCTAGACAACTAAAGAAATGTTTTATTTCTGCAGCTTAATAGCTATCCTGCTTGCCAATCTCAAAGTTTTCCCACCATAGGAGTCAAATGGCTAAACAGGCACAAATCTGTACTTGATTAACTTATTTTTCATTGTACATGCATGAACTTCTATTGTCATTTCATTGCGTGAACACAACACACTGCCGCAATACACAGTCATTTGTCATCTCCCCAGCCAAACAAGGATTCATTAACCTCGTTGTGTGCAGATTTGTCCGTCTACTTCCAGGTTATTAAGATCGCTCAGCATCTGTTTTTACTATTACTTAGAATATAACCTAGCCCCTTTACCTTAAAATTCAGTGGGACAAAACGCAAAAATACAGCTATTCTGCACATGTTCAATTCTGTATTTCTTCAAAGGCATTATTTAGAATTTAAACTAGATTTGAAATCAACTTCAATTGAAGTTTTTTCTGGGACAAAGAGGTACAGATGAGATTCTACCTTTGCCTTCCCCATAATGCCACTACTTTGTTCATTTTTCAGAAGCAAGTACAATTAAATATCCCACACATGACCCAGCTCTCCGGCCTTGCATAATACCGGTCTGATCCTTTGCATTGTAGCCCAGTATCCTGCCAATAAATTGCAATCTCAACTTTTTAAAGTCGGCATTCTTATAACGATTAAGTTTCTGCCAAAGAGTTTATTACAAGAAATTTGTATACAAGTTCCACCTACAATTTCTTGAAATTAAGTTCTCTGCTTTTACAAACCACATTAGACTTTTCTATACCACATGAGGAATGAAATTAAATCTGGGAATTGGTTTAAGTGTTATGAAAGCCCCTTCACTGAGAAGATTAACATATCTTTTAAAACTAGATCCATATGTCTAAGGCATCAGTATGGGACATATTTCAATAGCAGTCATTTCTAACTACATAGAATGTGCATTAGTCATGTACTGAAGCCAGACAAGCTAGCAGCAGTTAAAGGGCCTTGTTTCCATTAGGTCGTAAGCCAGTAACACTCTTCAAAACTTTCCTTTATTAAAATATAAATTGTGTACTTAAATGGAAAAATGCATCTTTCGTTTTCATGAACACTCACCTGGTCCATGTAAATTCCATGGGCAGTGGATTTGCATCAGCATTACACCGGAGCTGAACATGCTCTCTTCCAATGAACCAGTTTCCATCATACCCAGTTACTGAAACTTCAGGGGCATCTATAAAATATGAGTCATTTCACATTCTAATATTCAAAGTACATTACTTAAAAGGAGACATGCATTGCTTAGAATGAGATGTCTGCATGTTGTATTTAACTAACAGTATGGCAGTGCTTAATCTCCAATGAGCAATGGTAGTCCTACCTGGAAAGCTTAGTAAATTACATGTACACATGGGTTGTTGGCATCAGAGGCTTAACATAAAGCAAATCAGTGGGTCCCATAAGTTTTTAGTTTGTTAACTGAAACGAGCGGAGATAATTCTATAGTCTTTACTTCAACAATGCCAATTTTTAGCATAATGCATTGCTAATGTCAATAGTTCAAATATACCAAATTCTGTGAATTCAAAAAAATTCATATTACACGGTGGTAAATGATGAATTGCACATACGACATGAGTAACTTCTGGCTAATGATTTATACTGTAGTAGGTATCGGCACTGTGCCTATGTTAATACTGCTAGTCAAACCAACAAGGAACTTTAGCGTATTCTATTTTTAATTTTTTTTTTATTTCTTTTCAAAGGACTCAAAAAGCAATTAATAGTGATAATGGCTCCAATCTGAATCCCATCTTCCCAACTTCTTTCAACCCCTCAGTACAGCAGTCTTGCCCACAGAATCTCACACTAACCCAGCTGTAGAAAATGTCTGACAGTTTTAAATACACACTTATTGGAAGGCTTCAACTGGTGTGCTTGGGGCAAATTCACAGTATTCTACAACACAATGTAACCATTCAAATATAACGGACACACCAATTGAAAGGGTCTGCTACAGTAAAAAATAAAGGTATGGTACACTTAAGTAATCTGAGGTCAGAATTCAGAGTAGGATAGTTGCTCTCAGTCCAGGACAGCAGGTTCAACTACTTCCTCCAAATGCAGGTGGCACAAAGGTTGAAAAGGAGAGCAAGGCTTGAAATCTCTCTCTCTTTCTCCTCACTGAAGCCACATCTTTCCAACTCTTATATAGTTTAGTGTTATTAATGTATGTTTGAGGCATATTATGGATTGGTTATTGCTACTGGGTTCGGCCAGAAAGGTTACATTACAGAGACTGGTAATTTCCTATTAGGCCGGTCTCTCTTCAGCTATTGTCATCACTAATGTAAGGATGCAGCTTTTTTCTCTCCAGACTGCACACTATTGCAAATGACATGTAGGGAGTAGCAGTTTAAAAACTGGCAGTCTTCCTCAACAGGACTGCCTTAATAGTCAGTTAATCTTCATTTTATATTTACACACAAAAAAACAATTTATGATAATGTGCTTCCTTATTCATGTATCAGGGCACAAGGCCTGGATGGAGTATTAACAGTTCTCACAATTTGCTTCTTATTCTTATATTTATTTATCACTACTCCAGTACAATACTCTACTCGGTTCAAGTGTAGAGATTCAGAACTCAGTTGAAGACTGTTAGTATACGTTGAAACCAAGCACTAAGCAGAACTCCTTCTCTATTCATGCTCAACACAGTTTTAAAGAACACTAGGCAAGTTCTCATGAGTATGAAGTCCCGTATCTTTTTATAATTTGTTCTGGAAGGTGTTAATGTTTCTTCGTTTCTAACTAATACTGGGGAAAAGATGTGTAACATAGTCTAAAGTTCTTTCCAAATTCAATTACAGACATTAAAACCAGCCAATCCTCCAATACAGATTGTTCTAAAATTGTTAAAAGTTCATTGATTGAATAGAACATACTTGTCTTTCAAAAATGTTCTTTACAATTCTTACAAGTTTTTAATAGTGGGTTTACTTGATAGGATACTGTAAGGCTCTGTTAAAGGAGGTTGTGTATTACTTGGAATAGGTCATAATTTTAGTCTTTTAATACCATTTCAAATGTTTCCTGATTCCATGTTAACAATTTTACTATCAATAGCATTCTCAGACCGTACGTTTATTTATTATGGTATTGCCCCAAGATAAATGAACCCAAAAAATCAATAATTATACTAAAGTCTCAACATCATTCCCGTCCTTCATACACCAAATCAATTACCAGTGGTAACCATAAAAAGAAACAGTTGTTTAAATTTACTGAAAATTCTCTTTTCGTCATGTGTTTATGCCACCAACTAGTAACTGATGGTAAATATTTAATTTTTTGATACAACGGATTACAGCAAGGGACCTGATGTTCAGTAAGGAGAGAAAGTATCTTTAAAATATTTTTACCACTCAGTTGCTTTTCTGAAGTAGTAATTAAGTTACTCTAACCCATCAATAGATGTAAACTACAAGCTTTTTCTATTCTGAGATCTACATCCTACACTTCCTTTCCCCCTCTCCTGCACTCCCAGTAGTGTGATATAGTTTGTGTTTGAAAATGGATGCCTAAAGCTAACATTTTGAATCCTTAGGAACCCACATTTTTCTGGACTTCTGAAAATTCAGGTCATATATTTGATAGCCCAACTTTAGGCATCCATTTTGGGTTATGTGGACTAAAGTTTGTAACAGCACATCAAAATGACCAACATAGCATACAATGTAAAGTTTTAAGAAATTCAACTTATTTATGGCAAGTTACACGTTACTCTTCAATGGGGAGAAACTGACTGGAATTTATTTTGGGGGCAACTCTTGTCAAAGTCAGCAGGCCATCGAGCACAGCACTATTAGTGGTCAATCTAGGGAGATATGCTAAGGCCACGTCTTCAAACTGCAGTTTGGACTAGGGGAGTGTGAAAAGGACTGCACGCCAAGTGCTGTACTTCAACTCCCCTGCATGGATGCCGTGGGTGTGAACTAAGAGGTTCCTAAATTCACACTAATGTAGTCCTGTTTTAAGAACCTCTTAGTTCACACCCACAGTATCCACATGGGGGAGTTGTAGCTCAGCACTTGGTGTGCAATGATATTCACACTCCCACCGTCTAAACTGCAAGGCATTGTAAACAAGCCCTACATTTGTTAAGGCTTTAAACTGTGACCATCAAGACAGAGTTTGTCAAGTAGCCAGAAGTTCAACAGCAAAGGACTAGAAAGAGGTCTTTTATTGTTTTATTTGTTAATGAACTGAAATTTAAGTAGTGCATGTGCCATACTTTTTGCTTGTGATATGCTAACAACAGTAAAGATGCAGAATCCAAAACAATCTGGTCATACACAGAAACTTCTTTGCTGCAATAAAGACACAAACATTGCTAACAGATGAAAGCGCTGCAAATTTCTACAGCTGAGATAGAAGGTGCAGTTATGAAATTATAAAGATTATTATTAGGGTCAAATAATGAGGAAGGCTTGGTAATTTATCATCTTCTGTCAACTTGTTTCTTTTAGGAACGTCAAGTTTAACAAAAATTTATATTAAGAAAGAAAATAAACTTCCAAGTGGAGGGATTCTCAAATTATCCACACTATCTCTAACACTCTCAGTAGAGTAGTGAATGATCTGGTTAAGCATAGTTATCCCAGAACATTTTTCATCACTGAAGTTCTTTGGGAATATCAGGACTTGTATTATTCCAAATGTGAAAGAAATGGCAACCACCATTTCGAGTGTTTTTAAATACCTCAATTCTTGTTGAAGTATTGGAGTATAAGCTTTCGTGGGTGAATGCCCACTTCATCAGACGCAAGTAATGGAAATTTCCAGAGGCAGGTATAAATCAGTATGGAGATAACGAGGTTAGTTCAATTAGGGAGGGTGAGGTGCTCTGCTAGCAGTTGAGGTGTGAACACCAAGGGAGGAGAAACTGCTTCTGTAGCTGGATAGCCATTCACAGTCTTTGTTTAATCCTGATCTGATGGTGTCAAATTTGCAAATGAACTGGAGCTCAGCAGTTTCTCTTAGGAGTCTGGTCCTGAAGTTTTTTTGCTGTAAGATGGCTACCTTTACATCTGCTATTGTGTGGCCAGGGAGGATGAAGTGTTCTCCTACAGGTTTTTGTATATTGCCATTCCTGATATCTGACTTGTGTCCATTTATCCTCTTGCGTAGTGACTGTCCAGTTTGGCCAATGTACATAGCAGAGTGGCATTGCTGGCACATGATGGCATATATAACATTGGTGGATGTGCAGGTGAATGAGCCGGTGATGTTGTAGCTGATCTGATTAGGTCCTGTGATGGTGTTGCTGGTGTAGATATGTGGGCAGAGTTGTCATCGAGGTTGCTACATGGGTTGGTTCCTGAGTTAGAGTTGTCACGGTACGGTGCATGGTTGCTGGTGAGAATATGATTAAGGTTGGCGGGTTGTCTGTGGGCGAGAACTGGCCTGCCTCCCAAGGTCTGTGAAAATGAGGGAACATTGTCCAGGATGGGTTGTAGATCACTGATGATGCGTTGGAGAGGTTTAAGCTGAGGACTGTAGGTGATGGCCAGTGGAGTTCTGTTGTTTCTTTTTTGGGCCTGTCTTGTAGCAGGAGGCTTCTGGCTACACGTCTGTCTCTGTTGATTTGTTTCTTTATTTCCTTGGGTGGGTATCGTAGTTTTGAGAATGCTTGGTGAAGATCTTGTAGGTGTTGGTCTCTGTCTGAGTGAGGGTTGTACCTCAGCGCTTGACTGTAGATGATGGATCGTGTGGTGTGTCCGGGGTGGAAGCTGGAGGCATGAAGGTAGGCGTCGTGGTCGGTGGGTTTTCGGTATAGGGTGATGTTAACGTGGCCATCGCTTATTTGTACTGTGGTGTCTAGGAAGTGGACCTGCCGTGTAGATTGGTCCAGGCTGAGGTTGATGGTGGGGTGGAAGCTGTTGAAATCATGGTGGAATTCTTCCAGGGTCTCCTTCCCATGGGTCCAGATGATGAAGATGTCGTCAATGTAGCGTAGGTAGAGAAGGGGCATGAGTGGACGAGAGCTGAGGAAGCATTGTTCCAGGTCAGCCATAAAAATGTTGGCATATTGTGGGGCCATGCAGGTGCCCATGGTGGTGCCACTGGTCTGGAGGTATATATTGTCACAAAATTTGAAATAATTGTGCGTGAGGATAAAGTCACAGAGCTCAGCAACAAGTTGTGCTGTGTCATCATCAGGGATACTGTTCCTGACAGCTCATATTCCATCTGTGCGTGGGATGTTTGTGTAGAGAGCCTCTACATCCATGGTGGTTAGGATGGTGTTTTCTGGGAGGTCACCAATGCATTGTAGTTTTCTCAGGAAATCAGTGGTGTCACGGAGATAACTGGGAGTGCTGGTGGCGTAGGGTCTGAGTAGGGAGTCCACATATCCAGACAGTACTTCAGTGAGAGTGCCAATGCCCGAGATGATGGGGCATCCAGGATTTCCAGGTTTGTGGATCTTGGGTAGTAGATAGAATAACCCCGGTCGGAGCTCTAAGGGTATGTTGATTTGTTCCTGTGTTAGTGTAGGGAGTGTCCTGAGTAGATGGTGCAGTTTCTTAGTGTATTCCTCAGTGGGATCTGAGGAAAGTGGCCTGTAGAATTTGGTATTGGAGAGTTGTCTGGCAGCCTCCTTCTGGTAGTCAGACCTGTTCATGATGACAACAGCACCTCCTTTATCAGCCTCTTTGATGATAATGTCAGGGTGGTTTCTGAGGCTGTGGATGGCATTGCGTTCTGCACGACTTAGGTTATGAGGCAAGCGATGTTGTTTTTCCACAATTTCTGCCTGTGCACGTCGGCGGAAGCATTCTATGTATAGGTCCAGACTGTCATTTCTACCCTCAGGAGGATTCCATGTGGAGTTCTTCTTCCTGTGTTGTTGGTGGGAGGGCATCTGTGTATCAGTGCGCTGTTCAGTGTTATCTTGAAAGTATTCTTTGAGTTGGAGGCGGCGAAAGTAGGCTTCCAGATCACCGCAGAACTGTATCATGTTCGTGGGGGTGCTGGGGCAAAAAGAGAGTTCCCAAGATAGGACAGACTCTTCTGCTGGGTTGAGTGTGTAGTTGGATAAACTGACACGATTGCTGGGTGAGTTAGGGGTACTCCTGTTGTGGCCCCATGTGGCAGGTAGGATTTTAGACAGCTTATGGTCCTTTTTCCTTAGTAGAGAGGTGAAGTGTGTAATGTAGATCTCCTGTCTTATTTTAGTAAAGTCCTGCTATGTACATTGGCCAAACTGGAAAGTCACTACGCAAGAGGATAAATGGACACATGTCAGATATCAGGAATGGCAATATACAAAAACCTGTAGGAGAACACTTCAACCTCCCTGGCCACACAATAGCAGATGTAAAGGTAGCCATCTTACAGCAAAAAAACTTCAGGACCAGACTCCAAAGAGAAACTGCTGAGCTCCAGTTCATTTGCAAATTTGACACCATCAGATCAGGATTAAACAAAGACTCTGAATGGCTATCCAGCTACAGAAGCAGTTTCTCCTCCCTTGGTGTTCACACCTCAACTGCTAGCAGCACACCTCATCCTCCCTGATTGAACTAATCTCGTTATCTCCATACTGATTTATACCTGCCTCTGGAAATTTCCATTACTTGCATCTGATGAAGTGGACATTCACTCACGAAAGCTTATGCTCCAATACTTCTGCTAGTCTTAAAGGTGCCGCAGGACCCTCTGTTGCTTTTCACATATTCAGACTAACACGGCTACCCCTCTGATACTCTATTCTTGTTGAATGGGAAAACAGATTTTGCTTATAACAAGTCCCTGTAAAGCTTAAGAGGAGGAACTGAATTTTCAGCTTCAACATCTGAGTATTAGTCACACTTGTTAAAAAATAAGGGTCCATGAAGAAACATAGGAGGAATATAAATGGATAATTAAATCAAGTTTATTAAAAGTTAAGCAGCAATGTGTCTCAGCAAGTAGGGCAACCGAGTGGGTCTCAGGAGACCTGGGTTCTACTCCCAGCTCAGCCAGTGGCCTGCTGCAAGTCCTTGGTTAACTCACTTCACTTCTCCCTAGCTCTGTTTCTCCCATATGTGTGATGGGGCAATGAGACTGACCTTCTTTGTACACTGCTTGCAGATCTACTGATGGAATGTACTACAAGGCTTAGTTGTAATATGACAGAATAGCAGGTGTAAAAGCAATAGTTAACTTGTTGTTTACTTACATAGTACGTCCAATGTGTAAGGATATCTCAGCTCCTTTTCCAAAGCCGGATGCCTCACAACACAAGTTATGCGTCTTCCTCTGGCAAATTTGGTGGGTATGAGTTTGTACTGACTGACAACCGTCACAGTTTCATTTGGAAATAAAGTAGAACTGGATTCCAT
>NC_048318.1:57001-71396 GCF_013100865.1 Trachemys scripta elegans
GATAAATGGACACAAGTCAGATATCAGGAATGGCAATATACAAAAACCTGTAGGAGAACACTTCAACCTCCCTGGCCACACAATAGCAGATGTAAAGGTAGCCATCTTACAGCAAAAAAACTTCAGGACCAGACTCCAAAGAGAAACTGCTGAGCTCCAGTTCATTTGCAAATTTGACACCATCAGATCAGGATTAAACAAAGACTCTGAATGGCTATCCAGCTACAGAAGCAGTTTCTCCTCCCTTGGTGTTCACACCTCAACTGCTAGCAGCACACCTCATCCTCCCTGATTGAACTAATCTCGTTATCTCCATACTGATTTATACCTGCCTCTGGAAATTTCCATTACTTGCATCTGATGAAGTGGACATTCACTCACGAAAGCTTATGCTCCAATACTTCTGCTAGTCTTAAAGGTGCCGCAGGACCCTCTGTTGCTTTTCACATATTCAGACTAACACGGCTACCCCTCTGATACTCTATTCTTGTTGAATGGGAAAACAGATTTTGCTTATAACAAGTCCCTGTAAAGCTTAAGAGGAGGAACTGAATTTTCAGCTTCAACATCTGAGTATTAGTCACACTTGTTAAAAAATAAGGGTCCATGAAGAAACATAGGAGGAATATAAATGGATAATTAAATCAAGTTTATTAAAAGTTAAGCAGCAATGTGTCTCAGCAAGTAGGGCAACCGAGTGGGTCTCAGGAGACCTGGGTTCTACTCCCAGCTCAGCCAGTGGCCTGCTGCAAGTCCTTGGTTAACTCACTTCACTTCTCCCTAGCTCTGTTTCTCCCATATGTGTGATGGGGCAATGAGACTGACCTTCTTTGTACACTGCTTGCAGATCTACTGATGGAATGTACTACAAGGCTTAGTTGTAATATGACAGAATAGCAGGTGTAAAAGCAATAGTTAACTTGTTGTTTACTTACATAGTACGTCCAATGTGTAAGGATATCTCAGCTCCTTTTCCAAAGCCGGATGCCTCACAACACAAGTTATGCGTCTTCCTCTGGCAAATTTGGTGGGTATGAGTTTGTACTGACTGACAACCGTCACAGTTTCATTTGGAAATAAAGTAGAACTGGATTCCATTTCTCCAAGACCTCCTTCCCAATCAATATCTGCAGCAGGTTTTCCAGTGGCTGCTGTACAAATGGCTGCTATTGTCTGATTTTCACCATCTATTAAAGAGTTTGGTCCCTTTGTTAGGCTCACAATGGGTTCAACTATTGAAATTAAAAAAATAAGTATGTTTTCAGTCAAGACAGAAAAGTTTCATTAACCTCACTTCAATTCCTGTATGTATATTTTATCCCCAATAGCTTACAGCTACTAACTCATTTTCAAGGCAGATTTGTTAACCAGCAGGTAAAGTTGATGACACAATGGATACTTAAAAGTAATCTGAACAATTGACAACTCTGACATCCCTGTGCTGCACATTGCCAGGATGGACTGATTTGAAATCAAAGTGATATAAGTCACATTTTAATCAGCAAACAAGAACTCTTGTTTTAAATCATTTATTTTAATCTAGCTTTGTATCTGTACTTTATTTCCCCCCCTAAGGTAAGCTTGATGCTCATTCGTTGGTAACCATTAAAACATGTGAACTGCAACTAAATATAGCCTTTAGGCTACATTTGATGGGATTGGTTTTACTGACCAGGAAGAGACACTATATTTTACATATTTACTTAAGCAATTCTGTAGTTTAACTTACACTTATTCAGATTTTTTTATAAATATCATAGAAATGTATGATGCACTTATTTACAACTACACATCTCCAGTGTGGTCTTAGAACCCAAATCTTCTTTGTTGTGTATCTTAAGCGCTATCACCTAACTAGTTTCATAGATACCAGGGTGGGTTTTTTGTTTGTTTAGGTTTTGTTTGTTTGTGGTTAAAGAGAAAGTAGTACTAAAGATTCTTGCTCCACAAGCTATTAAACAAATATGTCCGTTATGTCCTTCAGCCTACTTTCTTTGATAGTTAACAGTGTGACTTGCAGCATTATGCTCTGGCCATAAAACATTCTTTTCACTTCTCTTCATTTTTCTTTTCTTTTTTTTTAAATATAGCTATCAAGATAATCAACATGCAAAAACTCAACATTGGGAAAGACCTGAGAGATGCCCAAGAATCAATGACATCCAGGAGGTTGAACTCGTATACATTAAGGGAAGCCTCTGAAGAAATCGAACTTTTAAGTGCAAGGAAATTTAGTCTACTTATGAATGTCGAGCCAGTTACAAATAAGAGATTGATTTCACTCACATGCTGCAAGGTACTAACAGGGAATATCCAACTGCCCAACATTTTGTGAACTCAGGTGTCCAGAGTATCTCTACTGCAGTTTATATTTAAAAGAAAATAATTCTTACAGTAGTTAGTGTTAACTTAAAGTCAATTGGTATATTTTATTTATAAATAAGGTTCAAGTATGCATCTGCCCAGTGAATACAGTTAGTCATCCACCAATTCTTGGCCGAACATAGAATTCTTACTTAATTCAAGTGTAGTCTATTGTTTAAATAAGGCCACTTGTAGATTGAGAGGTTAGTAACTTTGTATAATAACTCGAGTTCTTCAAGGTGCATCCCCCTACATGCACTTCACTTCAGGTACATCTCTGACATTTTCAGTAGCAGTGCTTGTTCAGCACACGCATGTGGCTCCAGACAACCTCATGTCCCGTATCAAGAATACGGGAAGCAGTGCAGGCAAATAGCCCTCAGTTCCTTTGCTACCACCAAAAGACAGACTGCAAAGCAGAGGGGGAAAAGGGCAAACAATAGAGTACCTATCAACACATCTCTAAGTGCTTTAATTAACTCTGTCATTGTGGGGTAGGCAAATACTGAAACACCCCCCGGTAAATGGAAAGTTGTGATTACTACCAGATCTTTAACAGAACTCAATCTAAGGTCTGACCTCGTTAATTCCAAAAGATTATCAAGAACAGCAAAGAGGAGAATGGGTAGGAAAAACTGCCAGTGAAAACACCAGTGATGAAATCTCTACTTTTCAAAGTAGATAGCTCTGCTCCAGATCTTTCTGCTGTTTAATAGGACCTGTTGTACCTCTGTCGAGTATTCACTATTCCCCAAGAACCATCGAGGAGTCAAGCTCTGAGAAGAAGAGTGCCCAGAACTGTGGGATAACAAATGGGGAATGACTGGAAGGAGAAAGGAGAGACAAAGTGAGACAAATCAATTAACGTCTCTTGGCCAAGTTCGTGCAATTAGGACAACCCTGGCTTTGTCCTGCTTGATCTTGTTCAGCACCTTCAGAGGCAGTAGTGTTGATAAATATGCAGAGAGAAGGCCCTTTGTCCAATAGGTGAGAAATGCACCCCCTACGACCTGATGATCTCCTCCTCTCCCCACCCACCCTACACAGAGCAGAATTTCACGCTATTTTCACAGCGGTTGCAAAGAGGTCCACTTCCAAGAATCACCAGGTTATGAAAATATGCTTGAGTCGGAGAGTCGCACCCCCACCTTCAAACCTGGGAGAAGTGCCTGCTCAGGATGCTGGCTCTGGTGTTTTGTACACCTGGAAGGTAAAAGGGTGAGATGAGCATGTTCTTCATTGTACACCAGTTCCATAACTTCACTGGTTCAGCACAAAGGGATGCTCAGCACAGCATCTTGCCCCTCACTTCATGGCTTATATAATACCACCAATGCTACATTGTCTGTCATGACTGTGACAGACTGGTTCCTGAGGAAGGGAGTAAGGTGTATTCAGGCATTCCTGACTGCTCTTAATTCCAGGAAGTTGATATGGAGACAAGTGCTGGGCACACCATTTGTGCTGAGCAGTGTCCCCCCCATATGTGCTCCCCATCTCATGAGGAATAATCTGAAGTTACAGTAATGGCAGGAGGTTGGGTGAAGGGAACTCCTGCACATACTTTGGACAGGTCCTTCCACCAACCGAGTCAACCCAATACTCAATGAGGGACAGATACGATCTTGTCTAGACTGTGCTTGTTCTGAGCCATCCCTGGAAGCAGAAATGATGTAACTTGGCATGCTGCGTCACAAAAGGTACACACTGCCATGTGTCTTAACAAATGTCTTAACCAGACAATTTCTTGACAGTCTGTGGACTTAACTCAAATAAGTGTGGTTTGTTAGTATCAAATCTGTACCTGGTATGGTAAGCTTTGGCTTTTATGGCACCCAGAGAAAATTCTATGAATCCAGTTGCAGTGGGGTTAAAGTGGATTTTTTTTTGGTGGTGGTTTAGCTCAACTCCTAACATGTGGAAAAAGGACACAGCTGTTTTTACTATAGAGACAACTTTGCTGTAAGAGTGGCCACTGAACAGACAACAATGAAGGAATGGAAAGAACCATCCCAGGTCAATGAAGTAGTAGCTACTACTACCAGGGCCTTCAAGAATACCCTCCGAGCAGAAGAAACTGATGGGAAGCACAATACTGCAAGTGATCCTGGTTGACTATTAAACAAAGAGAACATCCCATGGGAGGGGTAAGTCACGATGCAAAAATACTCATCCTCAAGAACAAACCTAAAAACCAATCCCTAGAATACAGCAATGGAAAAATACCAGCAAGTGTCACCATCCTGAATTTCTGCATTTGCACGAAGGTGTTTAAGGGCTGGAGATCGAAATAAAGGTCACATCTACACTACAGAGGGGAGTCGATTTAAGATACACAAATTCAGCTACGTGAATAGCGTAGCTGAATTCGACGTATTGCAGCCGACTTACCCCGTTGTGAGGACGGCGGCAAAATCGACTTCTGCCGCTTTTTGTCGGCGGCGCTTACTACCACCTCCGCTGGTGGAGTTAGAGCGCCGATTTGGGGATTGATTGTCGCGTCCCAACGGGACGCGATAAATCGATCCCCGAGAGGTCGATTTCTACCCGCCGATTCAGGCGGGTAGTATAGACCAGACCAAATTGCTCTCCATCCAGAGGGTTTTTTTGGACCAGAATCCCTTCCCTCTGTGCTCGACTCAAACAGCTTCTATAACCCCTACACATGACAGAAATGACTTCTAGTCTCAGCAAACACGCATGAGATGGGTCCCTGCAAAGGAACAAGGAAGGAGGGTAAGCTGGGGAGATGGAGATTAAATGTACGGAATAACCTGAGGTTATAAACTCCAAACCCATTTCTCAACAACCAAGGCATTAGGCAGAGGTATGTAAACAGAAATTGAGTTATTGGCTAAACGTAATAATTTTAATCTGCACATTTATATATGTAGGTGATATCGTCGCTGGGTTGATTGGAATCTTCCAAGACCATCTAGCAAAGTCTCATTTACTCGCAATGCCACTTGATAGAAGGCTGTTATGTGTAGAATGTCTAACAGCTTACGATGGGACTCTTCAACCTACTCCAAGTAGATCTCGACTTAGGCAATTCGTTTCATTAGCTCTTGAAATAGTTTGGCACAGTCTGTCAGAGAAGTTGGAGGAGGCATCACAGCTTCATCTGGTGAAGATAAGGAGATATTAGTTAGCAGAGTGTCCTCCCTGTCTGCTTCTGCTCTCAAAAAGACTCTTCCTGTGCTTGAGGCAGAAAAGATGGAACAGAAAAGCATTTCCCTTGGTGATCCCCCCGAGAAAGGCAAGGAGCTCTTGAAAACTGTTGGTGACATGGATCCCAGAGAACGCACTTTTCATTTTATCACTGAAAAGATCAGCTTATTCTAAAGGGAGGTCCTTGATGGTGTTTTGGACCTCCCTCGGGAAACCAGAAGAGTGAAGCCACGAGTCCCTATGCATCATGAGTCCTGTGGCCAAGGAATGGGTACTTCTGAGGGCATTGTGTGCCAAAAAATTAAAAGTTCTGCACACAGTATTTTAAAATTCTGCAAGTTTTATTTGTCAATAAATAAATGCAGGGGATCCAGCAGAGCAGTGGGGAGCTTGGGGCAATGGCTGCATAAAGGTAGGAGATCACTTTGCAGCTCCCCCACCCTCCAGACACAGACTCAGTGGTGAGGCTACACCTGACCCTGACACAGCACAAGGCCTGGGCTTCCCCAGAAACACCCTGGGACCCTGCCTGTCTCCCCACTGTGAGGCAGGTGTCTCCAGATGCAGGGGTTGAGAAAGTCCAGCACGGTGGGGTTTGCGTATGGAGAGCTAGGGGGTTCTGGGTGTACTAGTGAGGCTTAAAGGGGGTCTCTGGGTATGGGAGGTCTGGATGGACGGATGGGGGAGCAGCTCCCTGTAGTGACCTCTCCCCTCACAGTTGAGGAGTGATGGGGGTAGGAAGCAGGGGAGGATGCTGAGCTTCCGGTAGCCGGGGGGAGGTTTCTGGGGGTGGATCTGAGACAGCTCCAGCCACTCCTTGCAGGTGAAGACAGTCCCATCCTCTCACAGAAGAGGATGCAGTGTCAGCTGGAGGGCCAACTTTGGCACTAATTTTCCTTCATTTACTAAGGCCTAGAGCTGGGCCTTGTCATCTGCAGGGCACTTGTACTTAAGCTCTGCCAGCCTACTGTATGTGGTAAAGTTGTACTGCAGGTGCTGACATGCTGTGAATTAGAAGACAGGTGTGTGAATAGGTAATCGGTCTTTCTAGCCGGCATAAAGTACTGTCTCTCAGCTCTTTTCGGGGTGGGGGCACAATGTTGGTGTGCGCCAAACCATCTGGGCTGGTTCCAGCATGGCCTTGTTTATAGGAAGGGCCACATGCACTCTCTCTGTGGCTGAAGGATGTCCAGGAGACTACGTTGGGGGTTCTGGAATTCCTCCAGTGGAATTTTTAAGTTGGTAGCCACTCTCTGCAAAAGTTCTTGGTACTGCCAGTGGTCATCTGGTGGAGAGAGCAGCAAAAGGATGACCACCTCATCTGGTGACAAGGAGGCTCAATTTGGAACTGGTGGTACTGATTACCCGTCTTCCTCCTCGTATACCAACAGAGCTGGTTGGCAAGAGCGAAAGGATCCTTGCAATGGCGCTGGATGTCTGTGGTACAGGTCCCATGGGCTCCAGTAGGTCAGAATGAGGGGTCCATCCATCTGGGAGAGCCCACAGGGAAGCGGTACCAGGCTTCTCAGGAGGCAGGGGAAGGGGGAGGAGAGGAGAATGTCATAGCCAGGCAGATCAGGGTGCTTCAGCTGCATGTCCACGCTCCAACACAGCAGTGGAGATGTTGATGGGGCTACATCCTGAGACTTCTGAGATGGATAATGGTTCTGTCAGAAACGGCAGGACTGTCAGTACCGGAGGGCTCGGTCCAATGGATGGGAAAGGGGCCTCTCCCACAGCAGGAACAGCAGTTCATCCTCAGGTGTGGGGACATCCCAAAAAATGGACGGGCCCATGAGGAGTGGACACTGCAGGTACAGCAGGAATACCTCCTCTGGTATTAGGAAAGTCTCTACATCCGGAGTCCACGGGTGCCCACAGAGGTCTACAGTTGACAAGCAATTCTTTTGTGCCTTACTTAACATGGAACGCTTTACTCATTCAGCCTTTTACATTAATTCTTTACTGAAGAAAAATAACTGAGGAATTAGAAACATGTTGCTTCAAATCCAAGCTGTAGAAAGTAGCAACCCACAAAGAAAATAGTCCATATTTCACAGAAACAGTTCTAGGACTTACTGTGCTAGAGCAACTGGGAGACAAATATCAACTAAAAAAAAATCATTCTAGAGCTATGTTACAGTCATTGCCATACCAAACATGTCCCTGTGTATTAAAACTAACATTATTGCTCAAAATGTTTAAAGATGATCTATTATTCAGCTATTTTCAGGAATTTCTCCATCATGAAATATTTTTATTTTGCTTAAGTACAGCTGGTCTTTTTTACAAAAAAGCTGTTACAGCCAAGAGCAAAATTACTTACAGAATGGAAACTATGCATCATTTTACCTCATATTGGTGAGGGTTTGTCTACACTTTTTTCTTCCATGCATTAGAGTTTTAGCTAAAATTATTAATTTATAAGTAAACTAAACTCGTTTTAACCACTGTTATGGCATTAATATCAAAGAGAAAACATAAGAATATGGATTAGTAAGATAAGGCCCCAGTTAAGTTTTTACTTCAACCATCTTAAATACCCAATTTTTTGGAAAAAATGAATTGCTTCATATTTGCTGGACTACCCTCCCTAATCTTTTAATGAGCCCTTACATTTCTTTTTAAAACAGTACACAGCAATTTACTTATTTCACCATCAAAAGCCTTTCTATAGTCATTTAGTATCTCATCAGATCAATACACCTGAAACATCCTTAACAGAGCTCCTTTAAATTAC
The DNA here is from genome assembly GCF_013100865.1 of Trachemys scripta elegans. Lineage (NCBI taxonomy): Eukaryota > Metazoa > Chordata > Testudines > Emydidae > Trachemys > Trachemys scripta. The sequence goes on from NC_048318.1 coordinate 65,277, forward strand.
ATATTGATGTTTCCATGTAAGTCAACAGCTACATTATTTATTCAAAATTTCAGAACAAGCTTTGTTAAGTTGCTTTTTGCCTTTAGTTGAATGGTTTCTAAAATTTGAGAAGAAAGCTTATAAATAAAAATGCTTGAAATTTTTCCCATTCATGTGCAGTTTATTTTAAACATGCTAGAATGTGAAAGTTTATTTTTAATTAACTTCACTATTTTAGCACATATTTGTCAAACATTTGAAGTAGCAACAATTTCATCTCAGCCTATTGTGACCCAACAAAGAATCTCTTCACTCAGCAAGCATGTTTATTTTCTCCTTCTTGCACTTAAGGCCCAACCATATTACCTACTTTTAAAAAAAAAAGTGCACACACTATTCTCATCTTTTGGATTATTTGACAGAGTGCCTGGATCTTCTGATTTAAAATATGTAAGTCCTCCCCAAATCACTAAGAATGACTTTGAATCAAAAGGCTTGTAGTCCTCTTGTGGATGTGGCTACGTCGGCCAAAAAAAGTCACGAATCAACCAATATTGCATTATAACACCCGCTCTGTGCTGTCTTCTAAGGCAGCCAAGAGGATTGTTAAAATAAACTTGAGTCAGAAGAATAAGTTATATACTTCTGTAAGTCACAGCATTAAGAAACTCGATCACTTCCTTACGAAGCTGAAGCCCGCTAACAATATTTGAAACATTTGTCAAACCCCACTACTGAACTTTCAGTACACAGTAGGAAGGTAAACACAGCCAATCATTATGTGGCAAGATACTGTGCTGTAGATTCAGACCTCAGCTTGCCACACATGATGTTTCCATGTAGCCAAGTCCTATGAAGTTTGTTTAGCTTTTTGTGGGTGTTTTTGGGGGTAAAAAAATCAAATATAAAATTAAGAAGCAAACATACCCAATACAGTTACAGTTGTTGATGACTGAGCATTTCCTAGTGGGAATGTAACTGCTTTGCATACATATTCTCCTGAATCAGAGAAGCTTATATTGTTTAGGGTGATAGTTGCATCAGTAAGTGAGTAGTTCTTAAATGACACTCTTCCTTGGTATTCTCCTTGAACAGAAAACCCATACTCAGGATGATGAACAGCAATGGTCTGTTTACTTTTACCATATATCTTCTCCCATGAGATTTGTGTTATTGTTCCATTTATTTCAATTATGCATTTCAGAGTGACATTGTTCCCCCAAACTGCTGTTACATGTGGATCAACAACTGGTCCAGCCAAAGCACCTAAAAACAAAGAAATCTTGTTAGTTGAGAGAGGGGTCCAAACCACTAAGTTAAGAACCATATTCCAAGATAGTTTTCAATAGGGAAGGTGGGACCTTGAGCTGAACTTCACCATAGTTCAGGGTGTTGGGATCCAAAGTTTTATTTGGGCTCAGCGCACAAACCAGACTCACAAAGTTAATTTTCTCCTACTGATTACTACCTTCCTACCACACATTAAATCTTTGAGAGTAAATTGACTATACAAAGGTACTACTGCTGTTTCTTCTGGCCATTTGGTTTAACTGTATCATGTCCTACTAGGGAGCCAGAGTAAGGTTCCCTAAAGCACCAAAAAAAAAAAAAATCCTCCCAAACAAACAAAAAATCTGCAAAAACAAACCACATGTGCAGTACTGAAGGATTGTAGGTGAGTCACAGAAAGTTTAACTGTTTAATACAGTGGTCTCCAAAGTGGGGTGCGCGCACCCCAGGGTGTGCAAGAGGATCCTGCAGGGTGCGCGGCAGGAGGGGCGCCATACAGGCAGTTAAAATACTGTCCTTTCACAGACTGCACTGTGGTTTGGAAATTCTTAAGCTGTGATTCTCCATGCTAAACTTTTCCTTTCATAATAAAATGGAACAGTTAGCTGTTATCTTTCAGCTCACCACCCTGTCATAATTACACGGCAGAACACTTTTTTCTTCTTACCCTTCGTGTGCATGGAAAGTAGCACGATCAAGGAAATGGGAAGCTGCCACTTTGGTTCTTCCAGCCAACCCATTGCTGTAGGAGAGTAGTGATTCTGATTTGCCTGTGATCTTCTCTTTCTTTTTCTTTTTTTTATTTCACTGATTACAAGTCCTGCGCTTCGCCTCTGTCAGATCCTCAGACAAGTCTGCCAGCAAGCCTGAGAGGAGAAAGTGAAAGACAAGCCTGTTACAAACTGGTTCTGTCACCACATAGACCTCAATTGTTCACCTCCTGGGGAGGACAGCAAAAGGGCAGCAAGGATCCCAAGCTGGAGGGGATTCCTGAGACAGGAGCATGGACTGACTGCCCACACCGGGATTTGTGTAAACTTGGAAGCTGCCCCCACTCTCAGTTCCTTCTTGCCGGAAACTCCAGCAGTGGGGACGGAGGGTGGGTCATGGAATGGACATGAGCAACACATCTCGAAGAACACCAGTTACAGAACAGTTAACTGTCTTTTCTTCTTCGAGTGCTTGCTCATGTCCATTCCACATTCGGTGACTCCCAGCAGTTCCTGTGGAGGCAGGTAGGAGTGCACAGATGCACAGATTGTAATACAGCTTTGCCAAGCCTCTGGACGTCTAGCCTTGCATGGCTTGGGACAGAACACAGGCAGGAATACGTCCTGGCTCATGTGGAGTGGAAGGAAGATACCACCTTTGGTAGGAAGGCTGGGTGGGGCCACAGCTGGACCTTGTCCTTATAAAACACTCACTTCACAAGAACTCTAGTTCATACGCACAAAGCCTAAGCAACGCTAGTAAGAGCAGCAAACATTCCATGCACCGCCACTGGCTGCAAGAAGGAACAGAGGGTGGGGGGAGTCGGCAGCACCCCCTATACCGTGCCATGTGGGCGCTACTCCAGAGGGCGCCGGAGCAGCTCCCCGATCCCAGGGCCACCCAAGCAGCCGGCTCCGGGGCCAGCTGCTCAGGTGGCCCCCAAGGCAGCCACACGGGCCGCTGCTGGAGTGGCCCTGGGCACAGTCACACCAGCCGCTTCTCTGGCGGCCCCCAGCAGTGGTCCCGGGGTGGCTGGAGCAGCCGTGGTCCACTGACCCAGACAGCGGTCCCTGGGCAGCCAGACAAAGCAGCCGCAGCCTCCGGCAGCTGGTGCTGCTGGCCCCAGGTGCCCCCCCTCCCCATAGCATCTCCCCCCGGCCCCTCCCCGCAGCGGGTCCCTTGTGCCCCCCAGCGTCATCCCCCCAAGATTTAATCACAGGAATTTTTAGTATAAATCATGGACGGGTCAGGGGCCATGAATTTTTGTTTATTGCCTGTGACCTGTCCGTGTCTTCTACTAAAAATACCCGTGACTAAATCATAGCCTTAATAATAATAATCCCATAGGTGAACTGATTGTGATTAGAAAACTGACAGTCTGTCTCAGATGCCAATTCTATCAGGGCACTTCCCTTTTCAGTTTAAGCTGAATAATGTATGTAGGGTCATTACAGAGAATAATATCACAAAACATCATTTTTTTCGTTTAAGAATCCTGACAAAATTTCCCAATTTGAAGCTCAAACAATCAATAATAAAATTATAGTTCAGGGGGAGATTTTTTTTTTAGAGCTAGGGGCCAAATCCTGGGACTTCTCACATCACAAAAGTGAGCAGGATTTAGCTGGCAACCCTTTTTTCCTGTGCATTACCAGGATCCACTCCTCATCTGAACTGCGGCATTTGGCCCCCAGTTGTACACTCATGGATAGTGGCTCTGAGACCAAATGCATCTCTGGTGTAATTCCACTGCAATCAGTGATGTTACACTAGATTAAATTTATCCATGAAGCCTAACTTTTACCTCAGAAGCATCAGTTTAACTCTGTCTCAAGTCAGTGGGGGTTATTTATGGAGTTCTAAGGATATGGTAAAAAAAATGTGTCACTGAGAGATGAAAATAACCGCTGTGAAACATATTAGTCCCTGGAATACATTTTGATCATAGAGGGTAGAAAAAAAGTGTCCGACGGTCCTCTCTCCCCCCACCTCCCATCCGCACATACATACCACTGTTGCTTAAGTTTAGAGTCCACACTACAATACATGTATTTGTAAACAGCTGAGCATTTGCAACATAAAACAGACAGAATATCACTGGTAGTCCTAGACACCTCATGAGTCACACAGGTAAACTTGAGGAAATATTCTGTAGTGTACATCTATCTCCCTTGAACCTTTGTGGTGAATATCTGATTATGTAAATTGTGTTGACCCATATGTGGGGTTGTGAAGGAATTTCCCCCCTGGTTAGATTGGCAGACACCTTTGGAGCTTTTCACCTTCCTCTGCAGCATGGGTCCCTTGCTGGTTTGAACTAGTAAATGGTAGTTCTTCTTCGAGTGCTTGCTCATGACCATTGCACATTATGTGTACACTTGGCACCTCACAAGCAGTGTTTGGTCACATTTTTAATTTAATATCAAATTTCACTGTATTTTTAGCACAATAAAACTTTTAGCAACTTCACTGGTGTAGTCAACTGTATAATGTGCCTTTAAAATGTAATACATTTGCTTATTTTCAAAACTATTTTAATTAATTAATTTGATCATTAATTATTGTTAAAAGAATTATTTCCTTTGATTACCTTAGCTCCATTTTTATATAACCACAACCCCCTAATTAATTTGCATACTCTGACATGTGAATGTCATCCAAGAAGAGCATGATTTCTCTCATGATTTCCTGTAAAATCAATGAGAAACCTACATGAAGGCCTTTGATTTACTTCAAAGCACAGACACTGTACTGAACCTAACTACAGATTTGCTTCAGAGACGGGATATCCACTGACCATGTAGCGAAACAAACAGCAATAACAAAGTCACAAAGGCCTCTAAGTAACTACTTTCCTTTGTGTGATGTATCATTTGCAATACCTTGTTCATGAAGACTTGGCTCTGAAAGGCAACCAAACAAGCAATTTTACACTAAGATCTATCTGAGGGATGAAAACTCCTGTGGGAAACTTTCCATAGAATCTCTGCAGTGCAAAGGATTAATGTCTGAGCTCCCTTATCTAATGCTGTATCATCTAGGCCAACATATTACATATTTGAATATATTTAACCTGTTTGCCTAAAAGTCGGGCACTTCAAACCACATTTAGGCACGTAAATAACAATGGACTGATTTTCAACCACAAACCCCTTTGAGGTCAGTGAGAATCACAGATACTCAGTACTTACAAAAAGTGACCTGATTTTCAAAGGCGCTAAATGCCCCCAGTTCCCATCAGCTTCAGTGGTAGTTTGTGGATGGAAAGCAGGCCTAATGAAAAAAAAAAAAACGCACGTACGATATATGTACCAAGGACTCAGGTTCAAAGAAATTTGCCACAATATATAGGTTCAGGGCTTTTTTTAAATTTTGTAATATTTTGTTTTATCCCTGGGTTTGGGACAGTATTAGTTACTCATGTACTGGGAAGTAAAGGGTGCTGAATTATTTTAATTTGATGCCTGGGCAACTTTAGCATTCTGGCATTTGCTAACTTCTAAGTATTTGACTTCATAACATTAATGTTCTTTTAACATAGAGGGGTTTTGTAATTTAATAGTATATAGCCAAAATAGTATGTAGAAAATGTAATTAAACCCAGAAAATAAAATATTATAACCACATTTTTAAAACTGCAATTTACACAAACATTGCATAATTCTTTATAAGCCTAAAGTTACACACCAATTTGTGTATTTCATTTTATCTGCTCACACAATTAAAAGCAAGACATGATTCTATTAAATAAAAAATGAAAACAAACCAAAAAACCAACCCAAGACAAGAGGGTGGTTTAAATAAGCAGCGTGAAGAGGTATTCAAATGTAGAAGGGCAAATGCAATTCAGTCTGCAAGGGCTCCATTCAATAAAATGATGTCCTGCTTCTCTTTTGTGAAAAATATATGCAAGGCTACAGAGTCCATTTTAAAAATTAAGTGGTGGTGATCTTCCTTGACTTTGTACTTTGAATACCTGGACTTGTGGTTTGTTTGTTTTTTAGTACGAAATCCTGCTTTTTTCCATATTATGTTCTGGTCTGGGAGATATTTGGGGGTAGTGTGTAGAAGGGGGGTGGGAGGTATTGGGGAGGTGAGAGTGGAAGGGGGGATGGGAGGGATTTGGGGCAGGAGATAGAA
>NC_048318.1:71465-169887 GCF_013100865.1 Trachemys scripta elegans
GGGGGGGGGGGGGGGGGGGGGGTGGGAGGTATTGGGGAGGTGAGGGTGGAAGGGGGGATGGGAGGTATTGGGGGCGGGGATAAAAGGGGGAGTGGGAGGTATTTGCGGGCAGGGCTAGACGAGGAAGGTCCGTGGGTATTTGGGGGCCGAGGAGCTAGACGAGAGGGCCGGGGGCATTGGGGGCGAGGCTAGACGAGGGGGGACGGGAATAGTGGGGGGAGCTCGCCCCCCCCCCCCCCTTTACCCCTCTTTACCCTCTCGCGCTCCAGGCTGCGCCACGTGCTGCTCAAGAGCCGCCTCGGGGCCACGTGACATCCCCAGGAAGCTCCGCCCCTCGCGACACAGCCAATAGGAAGAGGAGACAGAGCCCTGACCAATCAGAGCGCAAGAAGAAAGCTCCCCCCCTCCCTCCCGTGTGTGAGTGTGGGGGGGGCTGCACTGAGCCAGACCCCCCCCGCGGGTGCAGCGGGGGGGGGGCTGCGGCGAGTCAGACCCGGCGAGGGGGGGCGGGGCTAATGCTTGAAGCACCTTAGAGGCGTGTGGTAATTTTTGACGTTTTCTTCGATGCTTTGAGACCCTCCAATAAAAGTGAATATGTAAATGAATATGTAAATGAGCGGATTAATACCCGCCCTCTCCCCACCACCTCGGGCATCAGCCTCTGCCCCTCACTGCCCGGCATCCAGCCCCTGGCTGCTCCTAGCCAACAAGCAGCCCCTGCATGTCATCAGCACCCTGGGGTTGGGGCTGCTCTAGCTTTCTCCAAAGGCCTCCCACCAGTGCAGCTCCACGGAGGGTAGCAGCAGTTGGGTGGGCCCGGGCCTTCTTCCCCTGCCCAGAGTGGGTAAAGCCTGGGCCAGTCTCGCCCTGGGGGGAGTGCAAAGTGGGGGGGATTTCCTGACCAGTGCTGGCTAGACCAGCACTCTCCGCCCGTCCATCTGACCTTCGAGGGTTGCGGTAACCCTTGCAAGGCAGGGCCGAGCATAGCTCAGCCACGGTGTGAAGTGTAGACATGTCCAGCAAACCTAATGCAGCAGCTCCCGAAAGGCACAGATTGCGTACCAGACTCAGAGCGCAGCAGCCTCAGGCGCTAAACGGGCTGGGCCAGCACTGAACTCAGTACAGCCCCAGAGCGGGAACTGCTCTCTGAGCTGATCAGATGCATTTGAATCTTGGCTCTTGGACCTCACTGAGTTGGGCTTTTGCACAGCGCTCGGCCGGTAATGATGCCTGCAACTGTTCTGCCCAGGAAGCCCCACTGGGCCTGTTCTCTGGCAACGGGTACTGCAGCACAGCGAGGCCAAGGGAGGCTTCTTCCCGAAGACAGCTGTCAGTGAGCCAACAAGTCATTGAGCCAAGTTAGACCCTTGCACACTACCAGCTTTCAGCCCTCACCCCTTCCATTCAGGTAAAGCAACAAGGGGTGAGCCCAAGTGCTCTCCCTGAGAGCGTGCTGTGTGTCTCCCAACAGGCAGCACCAACTTCTCACCCCCAGGTGCAGGCTGGCACAGCAACCAGAGACAGGGCCGTGCCCTACCTACATCTGCAGCTGGGCTTCCTTAAAGCCCTGGCTCCAGCCATCCCACTCAGACTGCTGGGGATGTCCTGGGTGCTGGGCTCCTTTGAGTAGGGTTGCCATATTTCAACAATCAAAAAAGAGGACACGGGGGGGAGCCCTGCCCTAGCCTCGTCCCCACCCTGCCCCCATCCAGTGCCTCACACTTCCCGCCCCCTGACTGCCCTCCTCAGAATCCCCAACCCCTCCCCCCCAGCTCCTTGTCCCCTGACTGCCCCCTCCTGGGACCCCTGCCCCTAACTGCCCCCCAGGACCCCACCTCCTACCTAAGCCTCCCTGCTCCTGGCTTTCTTACTGTGCCACTCCGCAGCACGCTCCAGGGGGCATCTGGACACAGCCACAACTGGCTCAGAGGGCCTGGGGATGGGGAGACTTCAGAAGACATTAATGGGGGGGACCCCCTAAGGCCTCTAACCATCATCTGTCTGGGGCTTTGTTTTTTAAAATCTTCCCCAAAATCTATCCCCCAGGGCTCAGCACCAGGCTGGGCATGGCTACTGCTGCAAGGCGTCCTTTCCATCGGTCAAGTACCCCACAGTCACCCTCCCCCTGCCCCCGTTCCGTTCCAGCGAGGGCACGACCAGCACCCCGCGAGGAAACGGACACCTGGGCTCCAGACAGGAGCTAAACTCTGTTTTCCCTGCTGCGGGGCGGTTCTCTCCCCCCTACAAAAGCAAGTTAGAACAACCGTGCCCCAGCTCTCCCCAGGGAGCGGCACGCTGGGCAGCAAGGGAGGAGGGAGGAGCTCTAGAGCTGCCGGAAGCTGCCGGAGGCCGCCTGGCCAGTGATTTGAAGCTGCAGGGGAGACGAGGGGGGAAGGGGAGGAGAGGCTCTGGCTGCTAGAGCCCCATGCTAGTGGCTCAATCCAGCCAGCCGCCCTATCACCCGCGCCGTGCTCTGCAGGGGGGAGGAGAATGCCAGACATTTTAAGATATTTACAAATTCCCCCCCGGACGCTATTTTTAATCTAAAACGCCGGACATGTCTGGGAAAATCCAGACGAATGGTAACCCTACTGAGCCATCTGCATGACAGGGGCCTCAAAGTGCCTTAATCCCTCTCCTGGTGCGGAAAAGCAGCCAAAGCTGGAAATAGCCTGTTTTCATGCAAATATCCCTCCTAATTAAAACCCAGGGGATGGTGCTCTGAAGCCAGCCTGTTCCTAACTAGAATGGGTCGCAGTGTCACTCCAACCTGCCCTCACAAGCCAGGATGTGTTGGGGGTTGAGGCCAGATCATGTGATGGAAGCCAGGAGCTGCAAAGGCTGTGAGGCACCTGAAGAAATGCCCCCCACACACACACACACACACCCCTCCTCTGCCCCAATCCCTTGCCCTGAGCCCCTTCCTGCACACAGCACCCCCTCCCACACCCCGCCCTTTATGATGTTCCCCTTTTAAAAAAAAAATTCCCTGGGTGCACACCCTAATGAAATGTGCTGCGCACGCCTATGTGTGGGAAATGCTTGTGCCTCCACCTTTGCAGAAATTCTGCTTCACAGCCAGAAAAGTGAGCTCCATGGGGCAGCAGAGCAGGAGGAAATCAGCCAAGTAATTGCCTGTAGTACTCAGTCAGGCCACTGGCTGGCTTTGGATTAGACAGGAAGCTACAACTGTCTTTAGGTTCTTTAGTGTCCGTCTCTGTAGTTCTCCAACAAAGCTTTGAGCTGAGCACTGCAGGGCTTAGTGACCCAGGCCTTGTACTGCCTCCCTGATCTTCTTTTCGACTGGATGCATCCTACACACAAATCAAATCAAGTTAGCCAGATGCTGCTTGGCCAGCTTACCCAGACCTGTGCTCATGGCTTGGGGAGATGTCGCAACCCAGCTCAGATTTGCTGTCTTTTGTCCTTTAAATGTTTAGTAACTCAGAAAACTTGAAGCTCTCCCCCCAGATTTGAGGGGCAAATACAGCAGGTTGCCCTGGACCCAGTGTGGCTGTGGGTTAGAGCCCTGCAGCAGGCCTGGGATCCCGCAGGACCCGCTCCCATAAGAGCGGGAGAGGATAAAATGTTGCGGGTGGGATTGGGTGGGGAAAAAAAACAAACTGTGGGAATTTGCAGGAAAATACTAAATATCTCGTCAGTTTGTCATAAACAGAATTTCAGCAATGTGAAGCCACTTTCTCTTTAAAAAAATACAAGTTTTAATACTTACATTTAAGTGAAGGCTAGAAAGATTTGCTATCTATTATAACCAGACTTAAAATATTTTTGTCATGATTTAAACAAGATAGTGGTAAAAATGTCTGAAATGTAAATAATCTGACTTTTTCCCCTGAAGTTGCATGGGGAGACCTGTCTCTTGTGGGAGCTAAGGTTTTTGTGTGGGTGGGAGAGGGTATTGCAGGGCAGGACAGGAGGGGCATCCACTGGGGGCTGTGTCTCCGGCAGCAGCCTGGCTGCAGCAGGAATGCACACAGTCTCCAGCCCAGCATTCCCTCAGTGCTGCAGAGCAGCCTGTACATCAGGCTTGCTGTGTCACCTTGAAAAGCGCAGCTGAGAGGTTTGGAGGCCCTTGCCTACAGTGGAGTAAGAAGTGGTGGCTCTAGAGTTTGGAAAACTAGAACTAGCAGTTGGGCAGGTCTTGTGTCCAAGGGCAGGATCATAAGAACATAAAAACGGCCATACTGGGTCAGACCAAAGGTCCATCTAGCCCAGTATCCTGTCTACCATCAGTGGCTAGTGCCAGGTGCCCCAGAGGGAGTGAACCTAACAGGTAATGATCAAGTGATCTCTCTCCTGCCATCCATCTCCACCCTCTGACAAACAGAGGCTAGGGACACCATTCCTTACCCATCCTGGCTAATAGCCATTCATGGACTTAACCTCCATGAATTTATCCAGTTCTCTTTTAAACGCTGTTATAGTCCTAGCCTTCACAACCTCCTCAGGCAAGGAGTTCCACAAGTTGACTGTGCGCTGTGTGAAGAAGAACTTCCTTTTATTTGTTTTAAACCTGGTGCCCATTAATTTCATCTGGTGGCCCCTAGTTCTTGTATTATGGGAATAAGTAAATAATTTTTCCTTATCTACTTTCTCCACATCACTCATGAATTTATATACCTCTATCATATCCCCCCTTAGTCTCCTCTTTTCCAAGCTGAAAAGTCCTAGCCTCTTTAATCTCTCCTCATATGGGACCTGTTCCAAACCCCTTATTTTAGTTGCCCTTCTCTGAACCTTTTCTAGTGCCAGTATAAGATCAGACTCCTACTCCGTGAGTGTGGGTTTTAGAGCAGCAGTGACATGGACACAACTCTCAGGTGGTGCCAACCATGTCTCATTCCAGAACCTCAGAGGCATTTTTCAGGACACCGATGAGGCTGAAGATGACGACAATGACTGAGCTGGGCCACAGGCTGATTGCTGACTGGATGGCAGCCGCCAAACCCAGAGCAAAGCATTTTTCTGAGGCATCAAAATCCTGTGAAACGGAAGAGTGTTCTGAAAAGAAACAAAGCGTGCCAACTATCCCTGCAAGCCTGCCCTTAGCTGCCACTGCCTGGGGGGCCCTTTGGAATCCAGCAGTTGTTTGCATTTTCCTCCAGGGATTGATTCAGTGGAGACAGTTCATGGCCAGGCATCCCCTCAACTGCCCCTGTGGCAGAAAGGCTTGCAGCAGCCAGGGAAGGGTTAGAGGCCACTGCTGGTGCACTAGGAGAAGTCTGTGGTACCCTAGTTTCTCTGTCCAGTCCCCACTCTGATTTCTCCTTTGCTAGGTTGACTCATAGACTCTAAGGTCAGAAGGGACCATTATGATCATCTAGTCTGACCTCCTGCACAACGCAGGCCACAGAATCTCACACACCCACTTCTGTAATAAATCCCTAACCTATGCCTGAGCTACTGAAGTCCTCAAATCGTGGTTTAAAGACCTCAAGGTGCAGAGAATCCTCCAGCAAGTGACCCGTGCCCCACGCTGCAGAGGAAGACGAAAAACCTCCAGGGCCTCTGCCAATCTGCCCTGGAGGAAAATTCCTTCCTGACCCCAAATATGGTGATCAGTTAAACCCTGAGCATGTGGGCAAGACTCACCAGCCAGCACCCAGGAAAGACTTCTCTGTAGTAAATCAGATCCCACCCCATCTAATGTAGCAGTTGTTGCTTTGTGTGAGACTACTACAGCGGTGGGGTTCCTAGAATCAGATACTCACCCCTTACAAGCCAGGAGCTAGTGACCCTGACCGATTCCACTGTCTTTACATGGGATGGGAAAAGAGAGCTCCCATTCTCTGGGGATTGTGTCTGAACCTGGATTCTGGGGCTTGGAGCAGGCAGTGCTGGTCTGTGCCCTCTGCCTCCACTCCCTTGCCATCCCCTAGGCAGTGTGAACTCTCATTCAGTATAAATTGAATAGCTGGATTTCTTTTGAGCTGGGATCCCAGCTCTTCCTTCAGGAAACACTCTGCAGCCCCACTGCATTTATATCAGCAAGGATGCTTGATAGTGCCAAACCCCCTCCTACAAACTGAGTACCATTAAGTTTTGAAAGGCTTGTGCTGTACAAATGAAGGCTTCTGAATGAAGGTTGTCCTAGGTCTGTTCAGGGAAGAAAGGAATCCAACCGGTCCCAGTAAGGCTCAAACCTGACTGAAGTTTAGAGTCACAAGCTCCATACTTCTTCTCTTTGGTGCTAAATGATGGCTCCACTGGAAATGCAGGTGTGCCCTAGCACTGCAGCCTTCCAGAGCAGGGTAAAGAAAGTTCCTGATTGTAAATTTAAATCAAATCAGCTACCAGAGTGGTGCAAAGACTATCCAACAAAGTGAATAGGCATCCAGATCAAAGCAGCATCCAGGTATATATACCATCTATCCCTGCAATAGTGCTGAGAGGGCCCTACATCCATAGGTAGAAGGGGATGGAGAATACAGTCTCTCTTTTAGTGAGTGTGTGTATGTGTTTTTCCTTTGGGTCTGAGCACCCTAGGCTGTGTGCAGAGCTGCTTCTGCATTGACTTTCATGGCTCAAAGCACACAGGCAGCTCTTTGAGAATGGAGTAGTTTGATTAGGGTGGGAGAATTTGTATGAATAAAGACACTACAAAATAAGACCACTGGGTACTGTCTTTGGGGGGAGAGGGTCTGATATGTGTCCCCCAACTCAGTGTGGAGACTGGGACCATGCACAACCCCCTCTAGGTATTGAGCAGATAAGATGCTTTAGAGGGGAGGGCTAACTCAGTGGTTTCAGCATTAACCTGCTAAACCCAGGGTTGTGAGCGCAATCCTTGAGAGGGGGCCATTTAGGGATCTGGGGCAAAATCAGTACTTGGTCCTGCTAGTGAAGGCAGGGGACTGGACTTGATGACCTTTCAAGGTCCCTTCCAGCTCTATGAGATAGGTATATCTCCATATATTTATTTATAAATCCTTAGTCACCTCAAGTTTGGAAGAAGTTCCTCACAGATCACTGAAGAAAGATGGTCACTGAAATACTGCACTGCTGTGGCAACGGGAGGTCCTGCAGCCAAACCAGCTGCTCTAAGTCAATCCTGAGAGTTTTCCTGCACCATTTTAAGAGGCACAAGGCTATTGGAGGTGCCAACATTAGTTGTGCTGAGAAGCCCTACCCATGTGGTGGGATTAGAGCCCAGGGCCTCTTTGCAAGATCTTTGCTTTGCTCTGGTGTCCCCTCTTGGCTCACCAGGACCCTGCTATTCTGCTATTTAATGGCTCAAAGTATTCAGTATTAGTTTATTCATCACAGTACCACCTAGGTCTTACATAGTGCTCTTCCAGCCATTGATCTCACAGCACTTTACAAAGGAGGTCGGTATTATTCTCCACCATTTATAGATGGGGAATCTGAGGCACCAACAGGTGAAGTGACTTGTTCCAAGGTCACCCAGCAGGCCAGGAGTAGAGCCAAAACCAGCTACCTTGTGTCCCAGGCCAGTGTGCAATGCACTAGGTTATACTGTGTCACAGGGTACGTACATTTATTAAGAGTCGTAACACTGTAGAAAGGCAATTACACATTCCTCCAGTATATTTACAGGCCTCCCCTTTAGTCAGGCAGATGAAACCATAACAGAAGCTCTGGGACATCACCAGTGATGCTTTGGATATTCTTGCTGCAGCATTTCCCTTCTGAGCCCTATAAGCCCTAAAGCTCCAGATTCTCCTCTTCCAGCAGGGCCTCATTTTTATGAAACACAAACTGGCTCACATCCTCCATGGCCATTATTTCATCAAGAGAAGACACTACAGTGTCATGTTCCTTCAGCATCTCTGGGTAGTGGGATATGGCATGCTCTATCCGCAGAGAATGCCGCACTGGGGTTAAGAATTTCAAGTCTTGTGTATCAGACAGTACCTTCATTCTCCAAAGAGTAGAAGAGACATGAGGCAGGCCAAGAGCTCTGCGCAGCCTACAGGGAAGTGGGAGGGAGGTAGTCTTCGAGCCGGCGTGTCTCGTCCGTTTCTCCCTTGCCGCTTGGGCGGAGGCGGGAAGGGAGCGAAACGTTCCCGGCTGAAGGTTTTGCACTCGGCCTTGAGGATTAAGCCCGAGCCTCCAGCATGGCTGCTGGGAGATGGGTTTCTGAATGCCATCCAGCACGCTCTTCGGGCCACCATCTGAAAGCACTGAGGCCAAGAGGGACGGTTTTGAGGCGGCAAAAAGGGGCCTTTGAGACTCCCAGTAGGTCTCAAAGAGAGAGAAAGTAGCACAGGCTTACCGCTGTCCCTGGGTAGGCTTGAACCACCATCCTTTTAGTTAACAGCCAAAGGCGCTGACCCATTGCGCCACAGAGACAGGGCTGGGTTGAGCGCAAATGTCGGGAGTCAGCTCAGGGTAGGGTATACCATATGTGTGCAGTGGTTAGACAAGAAACAGCAAGGAACTGGACTGGTATGGAGTGAAACTGTATCTTATGTGTGCCTGATGACTGTACGTTTGAGATAGTTCTGTGGGAAGGAGCAGAAAAGACCATTGGGGCTGCGGTATAACGCTTGCGTATGCTTTCTTTGACCTGTTTTGCTGTAAGAGTTAACAGGGAGAGATTGTTAGTCACAGGTCAGTGGGTGGGTATATGCAAATTAGGAGTGTACAGGGAACCCAGCGAGAGGAAGGAGGCTGAAAGACTTCTCTGTCTTTTGAACAGAATTGTTTATTAACGGTTCTTGCTTTGAATTCCTCCACTGGAGTAATTTCGGGGAAGTGATCCTCACTTAGAGTTACCTAGTTCTCAAAGTCACGTGAACGGTGTTTGGTGCATGTCTGGGAGCTCGTCATGGTGAGGTAGAAAGCAGTGGAGGCAGAGAGGCTGCATAGCGTCTGAGGGCATCAGTCTTGCTTCTCAGTTCTCTATGAACTAAGATCAAGTGTAGTAGAGTACATCACTGGCTACCCACAGTACCAGGAGGTGTGAACCAGAGTAACATTGTTCTTTGGCTATAAGAAAGAGGCCAAGAGACTTTCTCCATTGAATCATATGACCTGGAACCATAAACTCTCTAAACATTAAATTTCACCCAATGAGGATCAATTCATTCTCATCATCATATTCACTCATTATACTCCACACCCGAACATAGCCGCTTTATGAATTTCATATCTCAATTCTAGTACTTTAACCCATCAACCTTTTACCCCCAATCGGGGATATTGCAGATTATGTATTCCTTATGCCACCAGATTTTAAACCAAACTTTGCATCCTCAATAATCTGTATGTTATTCCCTGATAACCAGAAACTTCTATGCTTAAACTCTGTACCGTTCACTTTTTTTTTAACATCATCTTAAAATGATGCATCTGAAGAAGTGGGTATTCACCCACGAAAGCTCATGCTCCAATACGTCTGTTAGTCTATAAGGTGCCACAGGACGCTTTGCTGCATCTTAATAGAGACATTTATAGGGAATGTATTACAGGACACAGTCAATACCACATTGAGTAATCGAGACCGCTGAGCAGGGAAATAACCCACTTCCTTCCCTGACATGTACTCATTCGCTACACCGATACTGACTTGGACTCCTTATACATTCCATGGGTGGCGTACCCGAGCCCACTTATCCACTGACACTTTAAAAACTCTTGCACCCCAATCTGGGTATATGCTGGTTATGGGTGATATGTATGTATCTCTTCACCCTTGCAACCAATACTTGAAATCCCTCATAAATCAAGCCTGACCCCAGATGCACAGTACCTTCCCTCTCAACTCGTGTATATTTAATTTTAAACATTAACTTCAATAAAAATTTTAAAACCTGTTCTTATCAGTTTAATAGCTGATATGTCCTTTATTTGAGGACTGTATGTTAAATTGATTTTTGAAACAGGAGGCTGGAATAGGAGCTTGCTCTGTCCACCTCATGCATTGACCTGGTATTGCAGTGTCTCTGGGAATGGGGCATCTCCTTTTGGGGATAGTCTTCTGGTTAGAAAAACAGGAAGAGTTTCACTGTGTTGATACTTCTTGAAAGCAGATATTTTTTTAAGTAGTTGAAAATTCTGAAATCTCCAGCGTTTTGGGTTCTTTATGAGACAATAGTGTTATGATTTATTGGGAGCGTTTTGGGAGTCGATAAACGTGAGGTTCTTTATTGCACCATCTGAAAAAAGATATATTGGAAGTGGAAAGATTCAGAAAAAAGGGCAACAAAAATGATGAGGAGATATGGAACAGCTTCTGTAGAAGAAGACATCAATGAGATTGGGACTTTTCAGCTGGGAAAAGAGACGACTAAAGGCGGATACGATGGAGGTCTATAAAATCATGACTGGTGTGGAGAAAGTAAACAAGGAAGTGTTATTGCCTCTTTCTCATAACACAAATTTAGGGGTCACCAAATGAAATTAATAACCAGCAGGTATAAAACAAAGAAAAGGAAGTATTTCTTCACACAACCCGTGGAACTCTTTGCCAGAGGATGTTGTGAAGGCCAAGACTATAACACGGCTCAAAAAAAGAACTAATTGCTTTCCTATTTTGCACCAACTGCTAGTGGGAAGAGCAAACGCACCAAGGGCTACAAGCAGGGGAAAAGAGAACAAAGGAGCCAGGCAGCTCCCCTCAAGCCAAGACAGGACACGGGGACTAAGCCATTCTAGAGCAACCTGCAGAAAAGAACAGTCATAACATGGGAAAATAACCACAACAAGAGAGGACAGAGGTTTCTTCAACATGGGCAAAGGAAGAACTTTAGAGCGCTCTAAAGGCAACCCCCAAAGTTTTTTTCTTCCTTGATCAAGTACCAGGAGAAAGCACGAATTCAGTTCTCTACTTTCACAAATTCTGTAGTTGAGTTTCCTGCATTTGGGGAAATCACAGGGGTCAGCACAGCCGCAGTATAATGGAGGAGCCCTGGGAAAAGCACCTTGGTAATCATGGTATCTCTCCTACCACATAAGTATAAACTCCTAGGGCCCAGCTGCCACCCACCCTCGCTCGTCCCACAGTCTCAACCCATGGTGGGGGACGCCACGCCCACGGCCGCCAGCCCCACCCACACCAGCCCCCACTGCCACAAGCTGCCCCGACCTTGCCACGGGGCCCCACTCTTCTCCACACCAAGCCCCAGGTGCCAAATTCAGGCCCTGCTTGGCAGCCTGCTTCCTCTCCCACAATGCTCTTCTCGCACACATATCTTCATACATGCTCAGGGGGCTCCAGCCCTCCAGTTGGGCCCTTCCCCCTGCCTGCCCGGGCCCAGCGCACTCCCCTGGCTGGGCCCGGCTCTTCAGCACTAAGAGCCCAGCCGCCAGCCCCACCAAGTGCCCTTGCCAAAGTGCCGCCCGGACCCCGCCGGGGCCTCTGCTGGGCCCGCTCTCCCCGGCGGACGGGCGGCTGCGTCACGGGCTGCAGCCCAGCTCAGAAAAGGAGGGGCCCGACAAAGCTGTAACCTGATTTCAAGAACACTTCAGTTATGCCCAAGAGTTGTAGCTGGGTCCAGTCCCAGGAATCCAAGGTATCAGAGAGACAAGGGAATAGCTTGTCTTGTGCACCAACTACTGCTGGGGAAAGAGAGAAGCTTGCATTTTGCTTCTCTCTCTCCCCACCAGAAGCTGGTCTAATACAAGAATTACCTCCCCTGCCTTGTCTCACCTCAGTTTCTTGTCATTGCAGAAGGTCAGGTGTTGTCATCCACTCCAGAAACTGGAAGGCCACTTGATGCCTTTTCTTACCTGCCAAGTGAGGGTAAGTGCACAGGCAGAGACGGCGCTGTTTTAAGCTGTTCCCGTGTACCAGGTGAGCTGCAGCTCAGCGAACCTCAAGGATCTGAGATGAGCTACTTTGCAGCAGAGGCAGACCAAACAGCGGGTAGAATGCCGGGTCGCACCCTGGCTGGCAGATAGAATGTCAATGTAGTGTGTTGTTTGAGATCCCGGCTCCTGTTACTTTGCAAGGCCTGTACGTTTGCTCCAGGTTTTAGCCTGGAAGGGGCTGGATGGAGGAACTGGCAAAGGCTGAGGACTTTGAGAACTTCGACACCCTGATGGACAGACTGACCGCAGAACTGTCTGCGGAAATTACAGCCAAAAGGAAGGAACCGCAGGAGGCCACACGGGCCACTCACAGATTCCCTGCGCTGAGCCATAACAACACCGTCAGAAAAGGCAGAAGAGGGGACGTCTGCCACCGCTACAATCCGGCAGCTGCATCCCGTATTCAGAAACAATACAGGATGAACCGGATGAAAGCCATGAGGGAGATCCTCGATGGGGCCTCCTCCTACTGTGCCATCCAGCCCGAGAGGCTCTACTCCTACTTCAAGGATGTGTTTGATCATAGGCCCAGACCAACTTGTGACGCCCAGAGTGCCTTCTTCCGCTACCCCGGATCGACCTCACGGAGGACCTGGAGCGAGATTTTTCCCCGCAGGAGGTGCAGGCGAGGCTGATGAGGACCAAAAACACCGCCCCATGGAAAGATGGCATCTGCTACCCCCTGCTGAAGAAGCGAGACCCCGGCTGCTTGGTGCTTGCTGCCATCTTCAACAAATGCAAGCAGTTCCATCGTGTTCCCCGCTCCTGGAAAAAGTCCATGACTGTGCTCATCCACAAAAAAGGTGAATGAGATGACCCTGGCAACTGGAGGCCCATCTCCCTCTGCTCCACCATCTACAAGCTGTATGCCAGCTGCCTCGCGGCAAGGATCGCAAACTGGTCAGTGTGCGGGGGCGCCATCAGCTCAGCACAGAAGGGTTTCATGTCCTGTGAGGGATGCTACAAGCACAACTTCCTCCTTCAGACGGCCATCCAGGAGGCCAGGAGGTCCAAGAGGGAGTGCACAGTAGCATGGCTTGACCTGACCAACGCCTTTGGGTCCATACCCCACCATCACATCTTTGCCACCCTGGGAGAGTTCAGGATGCCAGAAACCTTCATTCAGATCCTCCGGGACCTTTACAAGGATGGCACCACCACCATCCATGCCATGGATGGAGAGACGGACGCCATCCCCGTCCGCCGCGGCATGAAACAATGATGCCCCCTTGGCCCCATCATCTTCAACCTGGCCATGGAACCGCTCATCCGAGCCATCTCCAGCGGCCCAACCGGCTTCGACCTGCACAGCAAGAAAATCAGCATTCTGGCCTACGCGGACTATCTGGTCCCGATCGTGGATGACCCAGAGAGCCTCCAAGGTATGCTAGATGCCACCAGCCGAGCTACTGACTGGATGGGGCTCTGCTTCAATGCAAAGAAGTGCGTAACTCTGCACATTGACGGCAGGAAAAAGGGACTCAGTGCAGGTAACAGGGTTCCAGATCCAGGGTGAGCCCATCATCCCCCTGGCAGAGGGGCAGGCATACCAGCACCTGGGCACGCCAACAGGTTTCCGTGTCCGGCAGACACCCGAGAACACCATCCAGGAGATCCTGCAGGACGCCACCAAGATTGATGCCTCCCTGCTGGCACCGTGGCAGAAGATAAACGCCCTGAACACCTTCCTGATCCCATGCATCTCGTTCACCCTAAGGGGATCCGCTGTGGTGAAGGTGCCCCTCAACAAAGCAGACAAGATCATCCGGAAGCTGGTGAAGAGGTGGCTTTTCCTTCCCCAGAAAGCCAGCAACAAGCTGGTCTACATCGCCCACAGGAATGGCAGCACCATCGTCCCCTGCATGGGTGACCTGTACGACGTTGTGGTGATCACCCACGCCTTCCGCCTGCTGACATGTCCTGATGCCACGGTAAGGAACATCATGGCGAATGCCCGGCGTGATGCGACAGAGAAGCGGATCAGCAGAGACCCCACCAACCAAGACATCGCCACCTTCCTGAGCGGCTCCCTGGATGGGGAATTTGGACGGGACGGGCACAACATCGCTTCACTGTGGTCCTGCACTCGCAACGCCACGCATCACCTGGGGAAGCGCATCAGCTGCCACTGGGAGTGGTGCGAGGAGCGCCAAGAGCTGGGAGTCTGGGTGCCGCACAGCAGGTCCGACAACAACACCATTGTCACCCCAAGCTCCAGGGGCTTGCTGGAGAGAACTCTGAAGGCCACCATCCATTCGCTATATGTGGAAACCCTGAAGCGTAAACTAGACCAGGATAAAGCCTTTGAGTTAACCAGCAAGTGGGACGCCAGCAACCACTTCCTCACCAGGGGCGGCTTCACCCGTTTCGCCGACTGGCGGTTCATCCACCGTGCCTGGCTCAACTGCGTCCTGCTCAAAGGAGTCGTTCGCCACAGGAACCGAGACAAGCATTGCAGGAAGTGCAGCTACCCCAACGAGACCCTGCCCCATGTCCTGTGCAGCTGCAAACCCCACTCCAGAGCCTGGCAGCTGTGCCACAACACCATCCAGAACCGCCTGGTGAAAGCCATCGCGCCGCGCCTTGGGGAGATCTCCGTGAACTGCACCATCCCCGGTACCGACAGCCAGCTACGACCTGACGTGATCATCACCGACAAGGCCCAGAAAAAGATCATCCTCGTTGACGTCACGGTCTCCTTTGAGAACAGGACCCCGGCATTTTGCGATGCCCGAGCTCGTAAGCTGGAAAAGTACGCCCCCCTGGCTGACACCCTGAGAGCGAAGAGCTACGCGGTGCAGATGGACACCCTGATTGTCGGAGCCCTGGACACCTGGGACCCCTGCAACGAGCGTGTGATGCAGACCTGTGGGATCGGTCGATGCTACGCACAGCTCATGCGGTGCCTCATGGTCTCAGACGCCATCCGATGGTCCAAGGACATCTGCATTGAGCACATCACCGGCCACCGACAGTACCAGGAGGCGTGAGCCAGAGTGACATCGTTCTCCCACTACGAGAAAGGGACCAAGTGACCTTCTCCGTTGGATCATATGAACTGGAACCATAAACTCCCTGAACATTAAATCTCACCAAATGAGGGTCAATCCATTCTCATCATCATACCCACTCATTATACTCCACACCCAAACATAGCCACTTTATGAACTTCATACCCTCATATCTCAATGCCTGTTCTTGACCCATCAACCTTTTACCCCCAATCGGAGATATTGCAGATTATGTATTCCTCATACCACTTTATCTTAAACCAAACTTTGCACCCTCGATAATCTGTATATTATTCCCTGATGACCAGAAACTTCTATGCTCAAACTCTGTTCACTATTTTTTTAACATCATCTTATTAAAATTTTTAAACCTGTTCTTAGCAGTTTAATAGCTGATATGTCATTTATTTGAGGACTGTATGTTAAACTGATTTTTGAAACAGGAGGCTGGAATAGGAGCTTGCTCTGTCCACTCCATGCATTGACCTGGTATT
This sequence comes from Trachemys scripta elegans, assembly GCF_013100865.1. Taxonomy (NCBI): domain Eukaryota; kingdom Metazoa; phylum Chordata; order Testudines; family Emydidae; genus Trachemys; species Trachemys scripta. The sequence continues at coordinate 86,767 of NC_048318.1, forward strand.
GCAGTGTCTCCAGGACTGGTGCATCTCCTTCTGGGGAGAATGTTCTGGTTAGAAAAGCAGAAAGAGTTTTACTGTGGTGATACTTCTTGAAAACAGGTGGGTTTTTTTTTTTCAAGTAGTTGAAAAATCTGAAATCTCTAGCGTTTTCGTTTCTTTATGAGAAAATAGTTACAATTTCTTGGAAGCGTTCTGTTAGTCTATAAACGTGAGGTTCTTTGTCGCCCCATCTGAAAAAAGATATATTGGAATTGGAAAGATTCTGAAAAAAAGGGCAACAAAAATGATGAGGGGATATGGAACAGCTTCTGTAGAAGAAGAGATTAAAGAGATTGGGACTTTTCAGCTGGGAAGAGAGACGACTAAAGGGGGATAGGAGGGATGTCCATAAAATCATGACTGGTGTGGAGAAAGTAAATAAGGAAGTGTTATTGTCTCCTTTTCATAACACAAGATATAGGGGTCACCAAATGAAATTAATAGGCAGCAGGTTTAAAACAAAGAAAAGGAAATATTTCTTCACACAACACATAGTCAACCTGTGGAACTCTTTGCCAGAGGCTGTGGTGAAGATCAAGGCCATAACAGGGCTCAAAAGAGAACCAACTGCCAGTGGGAAGCACAAACATGCCAAGGGTTACAAGTAGGGAAAAAGAGAATAAAGGAGCCAGGCAGCTCTCCGTGAGTCAAGACAGGGCACAGGAACCAAGCTTTTCTCCAGCAAGCTGCAGAAAAGGGCAATTATAAAAACATGGGGAAATAATCACAGGAACAGAGAAGAACACAGCTTCAGCAGAGACTAAGGAAGAACTGTAGAGAGCTCCAAAGGGCACCACCCAAGCATTTTCTTTCCTTGACCGAGCACTAGGAGAAAGCACAAACACAGTCCCCCACTACCACAAATTCTGCAGTTCAGTTTCCTGCATTTGGGGAAATCACAGGGGTCAGCACACCCACTGTACAATAGATGAACCTCACCCTGAGAAAACTACCTTGATGAGTAGGGGGGCCCCGGGGCCCCACTCTTCTCCAAACCAAGCCCCAGGTGCCAAATTCGGGCCCTGCTCGGCAACCTGCTCCCACTCCCACAATGCTCTGCTCGCACACATATCTGCATACGTGCTCACGCGGCTCCAGCCCTCCAGTTGGGCCCTTCCCCCTGCCTGCCCGAGCCCGGCGCACTCCCCTGGCAGGGCCCGACTCTTCAGCGCTAAGAGCCCAGCCGCCAGCCCCACCAAGTGCCCTTGCCAAAGTGCCACCCGGTCCCCGCTGGGGCCTCTGCTGGGCCCGCTCTCCCCGGTGGACGGGCGGCTGCGTCACGGGCTGCAGCCCAGCTCAGAAAAGGAGGGGCCCGACAAAGCTATAACCTGATTTCAAGAACACTTCAGTTATGCCCAAGAGTTGTAGCTGGGTCCAGTCCCAGGAATCCAAGGTATCAGAGAGACAAGGGAATAGCTTGTCTTGTGGACCAACTACTGCTGGGGAAAGAGAGAAGCATCCATTGTGCTTCTCTCTCTCTCCTCACCAGAAGCTGGTCCAATACAAGAATTACCTCCTGTGATGGGTTGGATCACAGAAACCCCCTTGGGAACTGGCAACTGATGTGCCAAGACTATTTCTGATCCTGCTTTCCCGGCCAGCCTAGGACCCCAGCACCTTGTCTTGCTGAGCCAGACACGCCCGTCTGCTCCAACCCAGACCCAGAGTCTGAATTACTTGCCCCAAACAGCTGTAGGCTTAACTAAAAGAAACTTACAGAGGTGTTCTTGCCATTAACACTCAGATGCCCAACTCCCAAGGGGCTCCAAACCCTAAATAAATCCGTTTGACATCTTATACAGGGTAAACTCATAAATTGTTCACCCTCTATAACACTGATAGAGAGATAGGCACAGCTATTTGCCCCCCCCACCCTCCCCCCAGGTATTAATACATACTCTGGGTTAATTAATAAGTAAAAAGTGGATTTATTAAATACAGAAAGTAGGATTTAAGTGGTTCCAAGTAGTAACAGACAGAACAAAGTGAATTACCAGGCAAAATAAAATAAAACACCCAAGTCTAAGTCTAGTACAGTGATAAAAACTGAATACAGATATAATCCTCACCCACTAAGTTTCCTGTTACAGACTACTTTCCTTTTAGTCTGGGTCCAGCAATCACTCACCTCCCCACCCCTGTAGTTATTGTCCTTTGTTCCAGTTTCTTTCAAGTATCCTTGGGAGTGGAGAGGCTCTCTCTTTAGCCAGCTGAAGACAAAATGGAAGGGTTTCTCCCAGGCTTAAATAGACTTTCTCTTGTGGGTGGAGACCCCCTTCTCTTTCCTATGCAAAGTCCAGCTCCAAGATGGAGTTTTGGAGTCACCTGGGAAAGTCACATGTCCATGCATGACTCACAGTTTCTTACCAGGTAGCAGCCCTGGGTCACACGTGCTGCCTTGAATGTCCTCAAGTAGACTTCTTATGTGAATTGGAGCATTCCAAGATTCATTGTCCATTAAGTGTTTCTTGATTAGGTTCTTAATTTCAACATTCCTTTCTCCAGGAACTGACCAAAGCTCTGCTAAGGTTATTTAGAAATCAAGCCAGTACACAGCCAATATTCATAACTTTGAATACAAAAATGATACATGCATACAAATAGGATTAATAGATTCAGTAGATCATAACCGTTACATGGCATATGTAGCATAGAACATATTCCAGTTATGTCATATATATTCATAAGCATATTTCCATAAAGCCTTATGGGAGGTACCATCACACCTCCCCTGCCTTGTCTCACATCAGCTTCTTGTCATTTCAGAAGGTCGGGTGTTGTCATCCACTCCAGACACTGGAAGACCGCTTGATGTCTTTTGTTACCTGCCAGGCGAGGGTGAGTGCACAGGCAGACGGCGCTGTTTAAAGAATTACTTCTGTGAGAGAGACTGCTACTGACACAGTTCACACAGTGCTGAAAAGAGAGACATGCCCAATGTTAGGCCCAAGAAAATGGAGTACAGAACAGGTTGTTTGACCAGCTTAGCCAAAGTTAGGCTAACAGTAGTTGCTGGGCCATTCCTGTCTCTCCGTGAAACCTGAGGACATGCTTGCTTGATCTGCAAAGAACGAGATGGGGGGGGGGGGCGCATTCTTGTACCAGATGTGCTAGGAACAGTTTGTTTGGGCATATGAAGACTTGCAGTCTCCACTCCCTGTTTCTGTTCTTCATCTGTTCTTAACTCCCTCCTTTCTCCTAGTTTCTGGTGCATGACAACAAAGCTGATAAAAAGTTGCTGAGGCATCATGAATTGTTTGTAGTGTCAAAGAAAATAAATATACATAAATATTAGAAGCTTTCTAACTAATAAAGGGGGGTTGGGTTGTTTTAACTATGACGCGACGGAACTATCTATATAACCCTACTAGTTGTTAAAACCATGGCTGGTTCTCTCTGGAGACGGGCTGCTCTCTATTGTTGTGTGCACTCCTCAATAAAGAGCTTGTCACTGGACCTTGCTGGTGTTGCCTGTCTCTCTCTGCGGTCAGACAACGAACCTTGTCGTCTGAGTTCTGAGTCCCCGACAACAACTTTTCCTTCATTGCACACCTGCAGGTCAGGGAAAGGTGCTCACAGCCTCCCAGATCACAACTCTTCCCATCATTCAATGCAGCTCCCCCAACACAGTGACTGCATCTGATGTTCATGCAGAGAATTCCCTGGGGCTATTGCCAGCTCCAAGAGGCAGAGTGAAGTTTGTATGAGCATTGACTTTAACTCTGTATTTCCAGTTTTCCAGGCATTTGAGGCCTGGTCTACTCTACAGAGTTAGGTTGACCTTACACGTCTGGCTCTGTTGATTTGTTTCTTTATTTCCTTGTGTGGGTATCGTAGTTTTGAGAATGCTTGGTGAAGATCTTGTAGGTGTTGGTCTCTGTCTGAGGGGTTGGAGCAGATGCAATTGTACCTCAGTGCTTGGCTGTAGACGATGGATTGTGTGGTGTGACCAGGATGGAAGCTGGAGGCATGAAGGTAGGCGTAGTGGTCGGTGGGTTTTCGGTATAGGGTGGTGTTAATGTGGCCATCGCTTATTTGTACGGTGGTGTCTAGGAAGTGGACCTCCCGTGTAGATTGGTCCAGGCTGAGGTTGATGGTGGGGTGGAAGCTGTTGAAATCATGGTGGACCCATGTGTACCCACGTGTACCCAGAAGCCTCCTGCTACAAGACAGGCCCCAAAAAGAAACCAACAGAACTCCACTGGCCATCACCTACAGTCCTCAGCTTAAACCTCTCCAATGCATCATCAGTGATCTACAACCCATCCTGGACAATGATCCCTCACTTTCACAGACCTTGGGAGGCAGGCCAGTCCTCGCCCACAGATAACCTGCCAACCTTAAGCATATTCTCACCAGCAACCACACACCGCACCATAACAACTCTAACTCAGGAACCAACTCATGCAACAAACCTCGATGACAACTCTGTCCACATATCTACACCAGCAACACCATCACAGGACCTAACTAGATCAGCTACAACATCACCGGCTCATTCACCTGCATGTCCACCAATGTTATATATGCCATCATATGCCAGCAATGCCCCTCTGCTATGTACATTGGCCAAACTGCACAGTCACTACGCAAGAGGATAAATGGACACAAGTCAGATATCAGGAATGGTAATATACAAAAACCTGTAGGAGAGCACTTCAACCTCCCTGGCCACACAATAGCAGATGTAAAGGTAGCCATCTTACAGCAAAAAAACTACAGGACCAGACTCCAAAGAGAAACTGCTGAGCTCCAGTTCATTTGCAAATTTGACATCATCAGATCAGGATTAAACAAAGACTGTGAATGGCTATCCAACTACAGAAGCAGTTTCTCCTCCCTTGGTGTTCACACCTCAACTGCTAGCAGAGCACCTCACCCACCTTGATTGAACTAACCTCATTATCTCCATACTGATTTATACCTGCCTCTGGAGATTTCCATTACTTGCATCTGTAGAAGTGAGGTTCTTACCCAAGAAAGCTTATGCTCCCAATACTTCTGTTAGTCTTAAAGGTGCCACAGGACCCCCTGTTGCCTTCTGCACAGTAAAGTTTCAAAGCCATATTTAGTCAATGTTCAGTTGTAAACTTTTGAAAGAACCATAATGCCTACTGTCTGTAACTCTTAGGTTCCGCTGTACTGCCAGTTTCATCAAAATGTTCCACCATTGGTGGTGGATTCTCTGTCACTTGGGGTCTTCCCAAAAGATGCACTTTACCTTAACCAGATATTTTTTGCTTGATCTAGAAATTACTGTTTTCAGTTCATTTACCTGACCACGCAGTGACAAGTGTGAGTGAAAGTCTCTAGTCTGCATTATGCAAGAGGTCAGACTGGACCAGTGATTCTCAAATGTGGCCACCATGACTTTTGGAGCCCGGGAGCCCCATCCTCCAGGTCCTGGCTGTGGCCATCGGCTCTGCTCCCTGAAGCAGGAGCAGCCCAAGCCCGAGGTGGGGCTGGTGGGGTTTCATTAGAGTGTAATACGGCTGCTGCCTCTGGCTGTGGGAGGGAACTAGCCCTCTCCATCCCCACCCCCTTTGCCGTGATTGACACGGGATACTGGCAGGGCACTGATTGGCCAGAAACATTTTGTTATAAACTTTTTTAAAAACAGGAGATAGTAAGAACTCATGTTTGTGGTATTAACACATATTATTCTTTACATTGAAGAGATTCATTAGTCGCATGACACTTCCAAAGAATAATATCTCTAACCCAGCCCTAGCCTAACATTTTAACTGTCAAAGCAGCAGCCATTTTGAATTTGCCGTGGCCATAAGTTCAACCAAAGTAAAATGTGTTTGAGAATCACTGGACTAGATACTATCGGCCTAGTGGCATTACAATCTCTGACTGGTGTAATGCCTGTGACACCTCTCAAAAGCAGCTGCTCATAGGGTAAGAGGCTCTTCTGACACTTGAAAACATGTGGCAGTTCTACTGCTGGAAGGGCAGGAGAAGAGGAGAGGCCCAGCCACCTGCCACAGAATTCGGCATTTCCTCAGGATTATGGGACCGTCACTGAAGACTGTTACAGGCATCAATTTATTTTATGGGGGGGGGGCTGTTAGACAGTCATTTACGATTTTTCCCTTTATATACTTAAGCAACCAAATAAAATATTGTAAACAGCAGAATTCTGTAGCTCTGGTCCCTGTTGCTGCTGCCCCATTCTGTAGCCCTTGGTCCCATTTTTACTCCTTTCTTGCTGTCTCAGTTGGATTGGTCTGTAGGATGAGCTCCTGGGCAATACGGAGCCAGCTGGGCTTGCCTGAAGAACAAGTGGAGCTCTGCAAGGTATCTGCAACCCTAGCTCCTCTCCCAGGGCCTACAGCCGGCCAGTACAGCCCATTAACTACATTGGAGGCTTGCGCTTCCTGCTTAAGTCCTCTCCAGTTAGTTTTACTTCATAGCAGGATACCAATGTAATGCAATGAGTGACATCTGGTCTGTACTGCCTCTGCCCTCATCACTCTGCTGCAATGCTGTCTGTGGAATATTTTAACTGTTCAGACTGTGGCCACTGTGAATTTGCTATGACTGCACGTGCAGACAGAGCAAAAATTCATTTGCGAACTGCTAATCTAGGCACTTCTTCAATTCAGATCACTACGTATCTAAATCCCCATGACTGCTCTGAAAGTCTCAGCCTCCATATTGCCACCACGTGATTTTATCATGGGTCTCATGGTATTTGGGGTTTCCAGCTCCTGGTGTCCAATGGCTATATGAGAACTTCAGCTTTCATTTAAAATAATAAAATTAAGTTTCTGGTCCTAGTGGTTGCAGAAGATTGAACATTGAACAGCAAAGAGTGCCTCTTACAGCAGGGTTTGGGGGACCCTGGGGAAGAGCAGATACCCAGCCCAGCATTAAAACACAAGACTATTTCTATATAAGGCTCTGTGGGGTGAAGTGAATCAGCTTTCTGGTCTAGCTAGGTTCTTATAACATGCTCGGTAGCTTTCCTGTGTTGTGTCTCTTCTCACACAGCCCAGTTCCCTTCACCCCAAGTCCCATTTCTACTGGGTGGAGTGATAGTGCTCCTTGCTCTTCTCCCCTCATTCCCTCCCCCATCCCCATTCTCTCCCCTCACTCCCCTTAGTGTTTATAGCACCTATCGGATCTAACCCCAGGATTTTGGCTTTGACACCCAAACAAACCCAGGATTGTGGTACCCAAAATCTGGAGGCCTGTTTGTGCTGGGGTGTACCTGGCCCCTTGTGGCCCCCTCCTGGACGCCCTGTGGTCCTACTACTCCCTGCCCCAGGAAGGAGCAGCAGAGTTGGCTCCTCTAGGCTTGCCTAGAGAAGCCTCATGGAAGCAGCCAATCAGAGCCCAGCAGTCTCATATCAAAAGGAGTTGCAGGACCTTAGCAGCTCAGTGCCTTGCGGGGGGGAGAGGAGTAAAGAAGGGTGCTCAGCTCTGGCCAAAAGGCATTTGAGAGGCTTCATGTGCTAAACCTGGGAGTGAGAGACACTGAAAACTTTAAGTTTAAGAGGTAGGGGTGGGGAGAGGCCCAGGGAATGTAGCAGTAATGAATTAAAGGAAGCAGTATGTGCTTGCTGTGTACAAGGTTGCTGAGCTGGAATCTGGAGCTGTGAGTGGGCCTGGGTTCCTCCAGTGATGAAGTGATCTAAGCCCTGGGCAGGGGATGAGACTCCTCTAGAAACCTGAGCAAAGGGCTGGATTTAAAGGGCCCTGAGTTGGGGCTGAAGACCCTGGGGATGGCAGAAAGGCAGACAGCTCCTTGAACTCTTTGCTACCCTGGAAGGGGTTCATTTTTGACTGTGAGACCTGGCTGGAGGCGTGAGTCACTGGAGACATGCCTTGTGAGGTCAGCAAGGTACAGGGGGCACCAGGAGTGGGGGAAAAGATTGCAGTACCACACCCAGCTGCTAGGAGGTACTCAAGAGATGAATGCCACTCTGTTCCACTATGGGTAAGTGCTTAAATAATCATTGGGCCAGAGAACATGAATGACTCTGTAGTCCAGTGGTCAGGGCATCCACCTGGGAGGAGACCCTGGGTCTAGTCCACCTGCTCCAATCACTCTTTCATTATTTATCCCCAGGAGAACAGCTTCACCAGGAGAAACTTAGGGAGCCCCATATCAGAATATCCCCTATCCCAGTGGTTAGAGCACCTCCTGAGAAGCAGGAGACTCCTGTTCAAATCCTCTCTTTCCTTCTGGCAGACAGGAAGGAACTGAACCTGTGTCTCCCAAGTTCCCAGATGAGTGCTCTGACCACGGAGCTAAAAGTTATAAAGTGGGGACCACAACATCCTGCAGACTTGTAGAAAGTTTGTTACCTCAGTTCTGTACATAGTTCTGGTCATAGTAAAGGATTTATCTAGACACCGAGCTGCTCATCACTAAGGCTACATCTACACTAGAAGATGCTCTAAGCTGCTCTCGTCAGCTTAATTACTCCACTCGCCATGAGAGGCAGTAGCTCTGTCAGTGGGAGATGCTCTGCTGCCGACATAGCACTCTCTACAACGGCGCTTAGATCGGGATCACTTACGTCACTCAGGGCTGTGGATTATTCACCCCCCTGAGCGACGTAAGTTATACCAAAGTATGGTCTAGTGTAGACAAGGTCTAAGATACCAGAACAACTGCTGCTGCTATTTGAACAGGAAGAGAAGGAGGAGGCTGCAAGATGGTGGAGGAGAGAAAAGCAGCACTGCAGCAGCTGGAGAAGGTAAAGAACAGGAGAATCCAGAAGCCAAGTCACCAGAGAGGTGCAACCTCCCCAAAGCTCTCATATTAAGAGGGGAGTGGTCTGTAGAGTATGTAGCTTTCTCCCATAAATTGTGAAGAAATAGCTTTGTGCTCTACTGCTCTATGTCAGGTCAGTTCTGTGATGGGGTTAGTGAGGGGTTCAATGCCATTTAACGAAGCCACTTTCAAGTCACACCTTTTGCTAATCAAAATTCGTTTTGCTGAGTGTCCCCCTGTAGGCAAGCCCTGAATTCGACGCTCTGCTTTGTCTCTTCAGTGCCCGGGGTTTGTGGCACAGAAAGGGCAGCAGGCCAGAAGCCAGGCAGTGTCTGCCGTTGTTCCTAGGCACTGGGGCTCTCTCACTTTTTATAGCGGGGGAGATGAAAGCCTGCGAACTGGGCCCATGTGTGTTCACAAGCAGTGTGAAAACGTGCAATTCCCGCTCAAACTACACAGGGCAGCACAGCTCCAGGGTTCTCCAGAATCACACAATAATGCTGGCTTTGTTCCCACCTGGAGCTTTTCACAGTGAGACATGGGGGTGCTGCAGCACCCGCCACACCCCTCGTTCCCGCACCTCTGTTCTCTGCAGGGAACTTGTTATGCCGCGAGGGGGGCAGGGAGACGGTTCAGGAGACCCAGGCCCACACCCCGAGCACGGCAGCTCCAGGGCTGTGTTCCGGATTCATTTCTGCTCTCTGATAAAACTGCCCCAGGCTCCTCTGTCCAACTAATATTCATCCAGGCTCCCCAGCGCTGTTAGTATCTGTATCAAGCTTTCGCCAGCCCTGCCACAGGACAGCTGGGCACTCGCCCTGCTCTAGGAGAGCCAGGCAGGCCTGAGCGGGGCGGCAAAGTGCACTAGAATGTGTGGGGGGACACAAGGCCCTGCACCCCGGCTTCCTGCGATTCACCATGACTCTCAGCCAGCCAGTAAAGCAGAAGGTTTATTCAGATGACAGGAACACAGTCCAAGACAGGTCTTGCAGGCACAGACAACAGGACCCCGCACCCAGTTAGGTCCATCTTGGGGTCCCAGGGGCACCACAGCCCCAATGGGGGAGGGGCAGAGCCCCATCTGCACTCCCTCCATTACCAGCCAATTCCTGAAACTCTCTCCCCAGCGTCTCCTCCCCCAGCCTTTGTTCAGTTTCCCGGGCACAGGTGTCACCTGGCCTCTAAACCCTTCCTGGGTTCTCATGTTACATGCTCAGGTATTCTCCCTCAAGGCCATTCTCCCATTTCCCAATGCAGACCATCCTAGCCATACTCCCCTGCCTTCCCAGCCAACACTCCCCACTCAGCATTCAAAGACCACATTAAGAACAGTCCCAGTTCGTCACATCGACCTTTGCCCCTGGGGACTGTCAGTCTCAGGGTCCTGATTTCCCATTGACCCTTCCCCCTTCTATTGGTACTGGGATCTACCCAACCAAAAAACCCCACTAAGTTTTAGTAAAGGGCCAACAGTCCCCTTACACAAGCCAGCCCCATGAGAGTCACCAATGTCCAGAAAAGGCAGTACAAGTTGGTCCCATGGTGTAATGGTCAGCACTCAGGACTCTGAATCCTGCGATCTGAGTTCAAATCTCAGTGGGACCTTGTGGTAAATCCCTGGAGCTCAAAGTTCTCACTTTTCCTGTTTCTGGCTGCACAAAAGCAAGTTGTTTCCCTCCTGCTGGGTGACTCACACTCATTGGAGCCAGGTCTTTGGTTGGGATGGGGTCTAGAAGTGGCTATGGCTGGTGGTGATTGGGATTCTCGCTGCTTCACCTGATTCCCACAAGTTTGGCCCTTGTGCTTTCTACCACACTTTTCCTCTTGCCCATATGGCGCTTGAAGGAAGGAGTGCCAGGGCCAGGCTTCATAGTCAGGGATAGGTAGGAGGGAGGAAGAGTCCCAGGCTGGAGCCCAGCACACCTTTCCTCCTCTGGGCACCTAGAGCAGAGGCAGCTGGTGCTGACAGCTCCAAGGGAAGGTTTATAAACCACAGAGCAACTGAGGGCAAGGCAAGATGAGGGGAGGACCATGCCTATGTGTGGCCAGCAGACAGGCAACAAGACACTGGGCCGGGCTGCTCCCTGGCATGCCAAATACCCACTGAAGGCCATCCGCAGACCAACATGCAGGGCGGCTGCTAATGCTCTGTCGCCAGCATCAGGAGATGGTAGGAAAGCAGGCCCAGCCCCCCTGGTGTGGCCTCTTACCGTTCCCACTCACAGTGCTCACTGTGGCAGTGGGGCAAGAGATTTTACCCCAAGAGGCTTTTCCCCAGCTGGCAAGAAGCAGAGAAACACCCAGTGAATTTACACATGAAGAGACAAACAGAGAGACAAACACACAGAGAAAAAAAAAATCACACAGGCCCACACAGATATAAACAAAAACCACACACACACAGACCCACACAGAGCCATATACACATAAGGGAATGCCACACAAAACATAGAAAGAAGAAATGCACACCAAAAAAATACAGCAAAAGCACACAACAAGAAAGCACAAAAACCACATACCAAAGGAATACTAAGCAAAAAACAATATTCATGCAAAAATCATACACACATGCACACAAAACTGTGCAAGGCATCCACAAAAATCACACAGGACCCACATGCACATCAACACGATAGACAAAAACCACACCAACATACAGAAAGCGAGGCACGGTTTGAGTCTCACAGCGAAGAGGGTGTGCACAAAGGTGGTTTGGGGAGCAAAGATTGAGGGGGAGTTGGGGGGTGAAGAATCACAGGATGGGCAGTGCTCTGGGCTCTGCTTGACCCCTCCTGACACAGGCTGCTGGTGGAGAGCAGAGCCTGGTAGATCTGTGGAATCTGCCCTGCTCTCTGTAAAGGAAGGACCTATGAAATGACTGCAGGCACGCTCCTTTCCCTATGGAAGCATTCCAAGGAATTGAGCTGTCAGATGTACATTGTTCAGCGAGAGCTGTTTGAACTTCTTTTACTGCTGTCTCTGTAAGGTCTGTCTGTGTTTTGGGGCGAGAGGGTGAGAAGTATTAGCGACGCAATAGTGAAATCTAAAGAGAAAACTAATTCTCTTTGAGGTTGTTGGCTAAATGTAAGCAGTAATTTGGTTTCGGTATTGAAATATTCAGCTGGCTAAATCTGGGATGCACTGCCTGGGTGAAAATCTCTGATTGGGGTTTCGGCATCACTAAATATGCACCTGCCTCCTTGGGTTGCTGTTTTAGGATTTATAAGGGTTGATTTTCTGCTGTATTCATCTGATGGTTTGACTAAATTGACGACTTGATTCCAACACAATATCCTTGTTAACTCATCGATTTACTCATTTGCCCTGAACTTTATCACTGTATTGTTTAACCCTTCGTTACCTGAGTAGTATTTGTAGTCATTTAGCCTTAGTGATGTGTGTTCTTGGTTTTATTTGTTCATGTTAATAAAACATGTAACTGGGATATTGAGTCATTTCTTTCAATAAGCAACAGGGGCTGGAGCTGTGGAGAATGTGAGCGGAGATCAGCCACTCCCCAGCTGAGCCTTCTCAGATTTCTCTAAATTAACACTGTGTTTCCCAAAGGGCAGCAATGGAGGGGGATCTTTCTTAGCTCCAGCTGTGTCCGGGTGGGGAGGGAGAGCTCAGATCATCACAAGGGAAAATAAGCTCCCTACCCAGGCTTTCAGGAATTCAGGGAGGGGGAGCAGTGTGTGCGTGTGAGGAGAAATCAGTGAGGTGGGGCTGATCTGAGTAGGGGTCAGGGGTCTTACTCTGCAGTCACTGTCATGACCATGCCCAATCCTTACCCCAGTCTGGTTTGCCCAAGGGTTGGGCCTCGTCAGGCCAAGACAGGGTTGGAGGTCTGGTTGGAGAGCTAAAAGGTAGTGAACAGCTTGTAGATTTCAGCCAGCAGGGTGTTAAGGGGACATTGCTGAAAGAAGACAGGATGAAGGTGGAGCAGGCAACTGTAGCTGCATCTCCTGCTTTTCAGAAGTTTGAGTTTTGCAGATGTAGAGGTTCTGCAAGGGGCTGATATTGCACCAGACAATCTTAACTCTGCATTAAGGAAGTGTTTTGCCCTTTAATTAATACTGCTCCCTCAGTACTAACCGGGCTGTGACGCTGACCCCTGAGCTAAATGCTTAGAAAGAAATCCATGAAAATATCCACTGTCCATGACTCATTTAAAACAATTCATGTCCCTCCTGTCTGCACTGGAGTTGGTGAGAGGAAACAAAGCCAAGTGATTCATTCCCTTGGGAGAAGTTTAACCACTTCCATTCTCTGTATATTCACTATAAGGGAAAGGAACAAGAAAAGCAAATTGAGTTCACAGGGAGAAAGTGGCAGATTTCTTTTCTCCCCAAGGCTCTGAGAGCAAACCCTGTTCTCCACATGACCCTTTTCTTTATATTTAACTCCTGCCCATTGGGCTGGATTACTGCTAGTAACAAACCCTCGCTCTAGTCCGTTCAGCATCTCAATGTGGTTACGATTAGATGAGCAATGTCCATCCTTTCCCCTTCAACCTGCCTCAGATAGAGATAAGGAAGTTCTCCCTCATCAGGTGCCCTAGCCATGTGTCTGTGTGTCCACCACCATCTGTCCTTCCACTGGCAATCTTCTCAGATCACTGCACAGGGAAGCGAGCTTAGTGCCTGTAACCAGGCCTCAGTGGGCCACAGCTGAGAGAGACAAATTCAGGACAAACCCCTAAGAAATAGGGCAGATACACCCCAAGACTGGTGCCTAATCCCTCATAGGACATACCAAACCAGCAACAAAAGTAAACTTCTGCTTCACCACACCAGCTAACAAGAAATCATAAAAGCAGTTTCCTTGGGCATTCCAGTCCTTGTATTACCATCGAAAACACTAGACTTAGAAATGAATGGTTCTTTAAAACCAGTCTCTTCAAATAAGAGGTTCTTCTGATCCCACAGGACCAGCCCTCCACCCAGGTCAATATATAACTTAGATATTTCCCAAAAATCACGTTGAAGCCAATCCTTTACTATCTAAATTCTAAACATTTATTTATAAAAATAGAGAAAGAAAGGTGAGAATTAAAATTGATTAAAGGAATCAAAAACAATTGCAAAGTTCTTGGTTCAAGCTTATAGCAGTGATGGAAGAAACTGCTGGCTTGATAAGTCTTCGGGTGCTTCCAAATCACTGGAAGGTCCTCAGTCCCTTGGTTAGATGATCCCATTAGTATAAGTCCATAGTCCAGAGGTNGCTGGCCTGATAAATCTCTGGGTGCTTCCAAATCACTGGAAGGTCCTCAGTCCCTTGGATAGATGCTCCCATTAGTATAAGTCCATAGTCCAGAGGTCTGAGCAGGAAAGAGGCTGGAGCAGGATAGAGGCACAGTGGAGATGTTTCCGGGGCCTCTTATATCTTCTGCCATGTGGAGGGAAACCCATTGTTTCAAAGTCCTCAGCACAGCTAGTGGAAAATCACAGGTGAAAGATGGGAGCTTGGAGTCACATGGGCAAGTCCCCGTCCATGCCTGATTTTTCTCAGTCATTGCAGGATGGATACTTTGCAGGATACTTCAGATGGAACGTTCACAGAAAAGTCCGTTCAGTGTAGATGGGCATCTCCCATGGTCCATTGTGAGTTGTGTCCTTCTGATGGGCCACTCACTGGCTAACTAACTTGTGGGTGTTATCTCAGGAGCAAACATATTTGAAATACAGGTATGGAGCCAATGCTCAAAACTTCAAATACAAACATGATACATGCATACAAATAGCTTAATCATATTCGTCAAATCATAAACTTAGGCCTAAACAGAGACTGGGAATGGTTGGATCATTACACTAATTGAATTTTTTTCCCCCATGTTAAGTTCTCCTCACACCTTCTATGGGTCATCTCGATTATCACTTCAAAGTTTTTTCTTCTGCTGCTACTTATAGCTCATCTCAATTGATTGGCTTCTTACAATCGGTATGTGTACTTCCACCTTTCCATGTTCTCTGTATGTATCAATATCTTCTGTCTGTGTGTTCCACTCTATGCATCTGAAGAAGTGAGCTGTAGCCCATGAAAGCTTATGCTGAAATAAATTTGTTAGTGTCTAAGGTGCCACAAGTACTCTTAATCTTTTCATAGAAATCTTACATGCCACATTTTGTACCAGATTTGTTACAAATATATAACAGTGGGTGCAATAATGATCTATATGGTCATATTTTTATCAGATAATGTCACCTGATTTTTGCATCTCCCTGTGAAAAAACAACTGACACGTGTGGCTTTCTACTGGGTGTCATGATGTTAAAGTTGGGGAATTCAATCTCTGGACTTGTGGGGATGGGGGGTTGTTGCTTCTTTACAGCTGACTCACAGCTTCTAGCCTTGGGCTGCCCCTGCCTCACTGCCAGGCACACCGGGCTGTTAGCTGCACCCTCTGTCCTTGCCAGGGGCCCCTGCTTAACCCTGGGCAGTGCTGGGGTGACTCTGCCGGTGGAGAAGCTGCTGTGGAGCAATGTAGAGCAGGTGCAGGAAGGAGCCGGGGTCACTAGTCACATTCTGAACTGCCCAGTGTTCCACATTTGGGAATGGCCGAGGGAAAGGTGAATGCAGAGCCGTGACACTGGAGGTGCCCAGACCTCCAATGGCGGCGGTGTGGAAATTAATAATGGGAAGATCATTTGCGAAATTAGTCATCACTGACAAGATTTGTCTCTGTTTTCAGGTTATGCTGTTATTTAGAAGAATCAGAACATATTTTTACTAGATTAATTAAACACTGAATTTTATTTAACCAAGCCAAAAACTTAGTGTCAATTTTTTTTTCTCTGTCCTAGCAAGAATGAATTGAATTTTGTGACTTTCTGGAAAGTGCAGAGAGATTAAATGTGGGGAATTCAGTCTCTGTGTTTGTGAATTGATGTTTTCCTCGCACAGGTCAGTGCCTGCATTGAAATACCAAGAGGGATGTAAGGACTGGTGTACGCTGGGCACTTAACTGGCATAGTGACGTCTCTCCGGGTGTGAAAAATCCACCCCCGCAAACCAATATAGTTAAGCTGACCTAAGCCCTGGTTATAAAAAGGAAGAACTGTTCTGTCAATGTAGCTATTAGAGGGATGGGAAAAGCCCTCCAGTCACCTCTGGGATGATGATCGGTGAAAAAATGCTGGATTCAATGAAAGATGAGACCATAGGAGGGGAAGGTGAACGGCAGCGCCACACAGGGTCATAATACTCAGACATGGGGCTTCACTGTCACTACCCCTGTGTTTTCCATCATTTCTATCCTAAGAAACACCCTCTTCCCCACACACTGTCACACACAACCTTTTCTCCTTGAGCCAGGGCCGGCTCCAGGCACCAGCACAGCAAGCAGGTGCTTGGGGCGGCCAACGGAGAGGGGCAGCATGACCAGCTCTTCGGCGGCAATTCGGTGGCAAGTCCTTCACTCCCTCTCTGAGGGAAGGACGTGCCACCGAATTGCTGCCAAAGAATGAAGCGGCAGCGATCGCGATCACGGCTTTTTTTTTTTTTTTCCTGCTTGGGGTGGCAAAAATCCTGGAGCTGGCCCTGCCTTGAGCCCAATCCAACCCTACCCCACACACTCGGTGACTCACCCAAATGGGGGCTTGACTCTGCATCTCCCCAGCAGGGGAGCAGAGAGCCGAAAGGGCCACAGGAGACCAATGGAGCTCGGCAGGAATAGAAAAGACTTCTCTTCTCTTAAGAGTCTCGTTAATCTCACTCAGGAGACATTCCAGCACCGGGTGGGCTCAAAGCACCAACCTTCCCCTCAGCAGCGGAAGGGTGGACCCAGCTCTATCACACGGAAGGAGGCTCCCCACCTCTGCTGCTGCCATCCTGCAGCCTTTAATATGGATTTGTTTTAGCTAACGCACCGCCCCCCCCGAATCCATCCATGAAACAAGGAGACACATCACTAAGTATGGGCCCCAGTGGTGCAATGGGTTAGTGCACAGTACTTATAGCGCAGTGTTGTGTGGAGCAATGCTGAGGTTGTGAGTTCAAATCTTACCTAGAGCACCAGTTTTCTTTAAGCACATGGTTTCTGCCAATCATTTTGTCCTGCAGAAAATACAATTACAGCTCAGAAGACACTGAGGTCCCCTTGCTTTACAGAGAGCAGGGCAGATTCCACAGATCTACCAGGCTCTGCTCTCCATCAGGGCCTGTGTCAGGAGGGATCAAGCCAAGCCCAGAGCACTGCCCATCCTGTGATTCTTCACCCCCGACTCCCCCTCAATCTTTGCTCCGCAAACCACCTTTGTGCACACCCTCTTCACTGTGAGACTCAAACCCTGCCTGGCTTTCTGTATGTTGGTGTGTTTTTGTCTGTCGTGCTGATGTGCATTTGGGTCCTGTGTGATTTTTGTGGATGCCTTGCTGAGTTTTGTGTGCGTGTGTGTATGATTTTTGCATGAATATCGTTTTTTGCTTAAAAACAACAAGGAGTCCGGTGGCACTCCTTAGTATTCTTTTGGTATGTGATTTTTGTGCTTTCTTGTGTGCTTTTGCTGTATTTTTTGGTGTGGATTTGTTCTTTCTATGTTTTGTGTGGCTTTCCCTTATGTGTATATGGCTCGGTGTGGGTTTATTTCTGTGTGTGTGTGTGTGTCTGGTTTTTGTTTATGTCTGTGTGGGCCTGTACAATGTGTGATTTTCTTTCTCTCTGTGTTTGTCTCTCTGTTTGTATCTTCATGTGTAAATTCACTGGAACTTTTCAAAATCTCCACAGCTTTGCCAATTTTCACCAGGAATTTTTCTCCATCCACGAATTCTCACTTGTTCCCTACCAGTTGGTGACCATTGGCCCTGGGGACTGTCAGTCTCAGGGTTCTGATTTCCCATTGGCCCTTCCCCCTTCTATTGGTACTGGGAACTAGCCAACCAAAAACCCCACTAAGTTTTAGTAAAGGGCCAACAGTACCTTACACGAGCCAGCCCCGATGTCCAGAAAAAATAGCACAAGCTGGTGTAACAGTCAGAACTCTGAATCCTGCAGTCTGAGTTCAAATCTCAATGGGGCCTTGTGGTAAAAACCTGGTGCTCAAAGTGCTTTCCTATCTCCAGCTGTATAAGAGTGAGTCTTTCCCCTCCTGCTGGGTGACTCCTCCCCACTGGAGCCAGGTCTTTGGTTGGGATGGCCACAATGGATTGGGGTCTAGAAGTGGCTATGGCTGCCTCCAGTCCTGTGGTTTGACTGGGTGGTTGGGATTCTTGCTGCTTCACCTGATGCCCACAAGTTTGGCCCTTGTGCTTTCTACCACACTTTTCCTCTTGCCCACATAGCGCTTGAAGAAAGGAGTGCCAGGGCCAGGTTTAATAGTCAGGGCTAGGCAAGAGGGAGGAAGAGTCCCAGGCTGGAGCCCAGCGCACCTTTCCTCCTCTGCGCACCTAAAGCAGAGGCAGCTGGTGCTGACAGCTCCAAGGGAAGGTTTATAAACCACAGAGAAACTGAGGGTGAGGCAAGATGAGGGGAGGACCATGCCTATGTGTGGCCAGCAGACAGGCAACAAGACACCCAGCCAGACTGATCCCTGCCATGCCAAACACCCACTGAAGGCCACCCGCAGGCCAGCATGCGGGGCTGCTGCTGATGCTCTGTGGCCATCATCAGAAGCTGGTAGGAAAGCAGGGCCAGGCCCCCTAGTGGGGCCTCTCACTGTTCCCACTCATGGTGCTCACTTTGGCAGTGGGGCAGGAGATTTTACCCTAAGAGGCTTTTCCCCAGCTGGCGAGAAGCAGAGAAACACTCAGGCTCCAAAGGCGCTATTTAGCAAGCCCCCTCAAGCACAGGGACAGGCGCACATTTGGAAGAGGGAAACTGCTCCACACACTTGCCCGGCCAGCCGCCCATTTTCTTTGGCAAGTCAGGAATGGCAAAGGCTAGACTGGAAGCACCTAGGGCTCATGCCCCAGCCTTTGTAATGCCCAATGCCCAACTCCTTCCTGGGGCTCTAGCTGAAGCCAGAACATTGGCCTGAGTGACCAAGAAGACGTTCCAGCCCTGAAGGGAGCAGGACTTTCAGCACAAAGGGAAGACTGCACAAACACAATGACGAAGGGACTCAAACCCTCAATGGACTGAGCTGAATTCGGACGCCTTATCCATTAGGCCACATGGTCAGAAGCCCCTCCAAGCACTTCTTTGGGAAAGGTGGATACTGTGTTTCTTGGGTCATCTACTGAGGGGGGGCTGATACACTCTGTGCACAAGAAGTGGAGTTCCCAGCGAGACATGAGACTTAATTCTCCGGAGCCAGGAGCAGGACTTTGGCAGGGAGGCTCAGGCATGGGGGATTGGGGTGCAGCGGGGGGGGCGGCTGTCTAGGTGTGGAGATTTAGTGACCCCGAGGCGCAGGAGGGAGGAAGAGGAGGAGGAATTGGCAGTGGCCGTGGAGAAGAAGAGGGGGGGTGGAGGCTCTTAGCAAGCCCAGCTAGCTCAGTCTGTAGAGCATCAGGATCTTAATGGGCAGGGCCAGGGTTTGAGCTGCTGTCCAGGGACTCAGCTTTCTTTTAAGTTGCCTTGTGTGCCAGGAGCCAAACAATTCCTGGTGGTGCCCAGAGCCACGTGTGGGACAGGGAGGCTGAGACTTGTGGCGCCTGCTCTGCGGCAGGGATCCTGGTAGCTCAGACTCAGGGAAGGCATCTGCACTCAGAGGCGCCGACTTTGAGAGTTCCCGGGGGTTGCTTGACCCCTGCTCCACCTCAGGCTGTGCCCCCAAACCCCCACCCCATCCAGTCTCTTCCCAGCCAGCCCCATTTCTTTCTCTCCCCACCCCACTCCTCCAGCACACCCGATCATTGGCAGGCAGGAGGTGCTGAAGGAGAAGAGGAGGAGCTTATCGGCCAGGTCTGCTAGCAGGTGGGAGGTGTGGGGCGGAACGGGCTGCTGAGCACCTATGTTTTTTTTCTGTTGGTGCTGCAGCCCCGTAGCACCCGTGGAGTCACTGATTTGGCTCCTTTCACACTCTAGAGAGAGGAGCAGCAGCCAAAGCTATGGCTGATCTATGGGGCGCTAGGTGAGTGGCAGAGGCTTCAGGTGCTGAGTGTGCCTGACAGCTCAGGGACACAGGGTAAGGTGGTGTCCCAGGCATCTCTATGAAAGGAGCAGAACAGGATTTACTTGGGGTGGGGAGAGAATTGAGAGTGTCTCAGGGGGTTGTACAGAGGTATTGCCCGGATTAGAGACTGGCTAAAACACAGGCTTCGCTGTGAGCAGGATTCAAACCTACACAGAGGATCCTTATTGGATTTTAAGTCCCACAGCTGAGCTCTCCCCCCACAAAGCTCAGGACAACCCCGACCGAGCCATGCTGTGGGCTCGGGCTTAATCCTCAAGGCCGAGCACAAAACCTTCAGCCAAGTACATTTTGCTCCCTTCCCGCTTCCACCCAAGCTGCAAGGGAGAAACGGACGAGACACGCTGGCTTGAAGATGCCTCCCTCCTACTTCTCTGTAGGCTGCTGTGACATTATTAATATGAACTGGGACCGTAGAGATCATTGTTGCCACCACTCTTGGTCTCTTGGAGTCATCGTGGATAGTCCTCTGAAGATATCCATGCAGTGTGCAGCGGCAGTCAGAAAAGCAAACAGGATGTTAGGAATCATTAAAAAAGGGATAGAGAATAAGTCGGAGAATATCTTATTGCCCTTATATAAATCCATGGGATGCCCACATCTTGAATACTGCGTACAGATGTGGTCTCCTCATCTCAAAAAAGATATGCTGGCTTTAGAAAAGGTTCAGAGAAGGGCAACTAAAATGATTTGAGGTTTGGACCGGGTCCCATATGAGGAGAGATTAAAGAGGCTTGGACTTTTCAGCTTGGAAAGGAGGAGACTAAGGGGGGGATATGATAGAGGTATATAAAACCTTGAGTGGCGTGGAGAAAGTGAATAAGGAAAGGTTATTTACTTGTTCCCATAATATAAGAACTATGGGCCACCAAATGAAATTAATGGGCAGCAGGTTTAAAACAAATAAAAGGAAGTCCTTCTTCACATAGCGCACAGTCAACCTGTGGAACTCCTTGCCTGAGGAGGTTGTGGAGGCTAGAACTATAACAGAGTTTAAAAGAGGACTAGATAAATTCATGGAGGTTAAGTCCATTATTGGCTATTAGCCAGGATGGATAAGGAATGGTGTCCCTAGCCTCTGTTTGTCAGAGGGGGGAGATGGATGGCAGGAGAGAGATCACTTGATCATTGCCTGTTAGGTTCACTCCCTCTAGGGCACCTGGCATTGTCCACTGTTGGTAGACAGGATACTGGGCTAGATGGACCTTTGGTCTGACTCAGTCTGGCCGTTCTTATGTTCTTGCCCTGATGCTGAAAACACTTCAAGGACATGCATGTACTGTTACCCGTAGTCATGAGTGCTGGCAGCCACCAGGCCACTCCCACCAATTAACAAATACACAGAATTAAGGCAGGGAAGGATAGCCCAGGCTTGTGAGTTCAATCCTTGAGGGGCCATTTAGGGATCTGGGACAAAATAATCTGTCAGGGACAGTACTTGGTCCTACTGTGAAGGCAGGGGAGTGGACTCAATGACCTTTCAAGGTCCCTTCCATTTCTACATTTCTATGATTTATTACTGGAATTTTTCCTAGTGGAAATTTCCCAGGGTACTGCCATAGGGATGCAGTACTGGAAGAAATGGTGGATGCGGGGTATTTTGGGCACAGAGCGCGTCTGCCCTGGAGCAGCAGTGACACCTTGTGGCCAGTCGGGGTAAGGCACAGAGTGCATCCGCTCTGGAGCAGCAGACACACCTTGTGGCCAGTTGGGGTAAGGCACAAAGTGCATCTGCCCTGGAGCAGCAGTGACACCTGGTGGCCAGTCGGGGTAATACATAAAGAGTGTTTCCCAAAAAGGAGTAGTGACAAGCTGTGGCCAGCGGGGGCAGCACCACCCTCTTCCCAGTGGGGGGAACTGGGGTGAAGTAGACAGAAGATTGTGGCAGCTGTGCCCCCCTCTCGCTATGAGTCCCTGCCACTCTCTGTGGCCCCACCCCATGCAGCTCCTCAGTGAAATATCAGCCCCACTTCCTCCCCTCTGAAGCCCCGCCCCCTGCCCAGGCCAGAAGCCAGAGCCGGGAGGGGTGGCTGCTGCACTAGCTGGTGCCATGTTGCAGGCAGCCGCAGCGCTGCCCCATCTTGTCCTCCTGCTGCTTGGAGCTGTGACTGCTTCTCAGCTCCTGGTTGCCGCCCTTCGACTGCTCACAGCCCGTAAAAGCTGCCTGGGGCGGGGGGCTGGCCGGGGGGGGCTGGCTGCCAGCAGGGTCCCCGGGCAACAGCAACCACGGGCAACTGACATCTCCTTGAGAGGGCACAAAGGGCCCCCCAAGCTTGCCAGCCCCAGTTAGATGCAGAGGCCTTTCCTCAGGGACCCCCCAGGCTAACATAACCAATTCTCTCCACAGACAAGAGTCTTTGCAGCCCTCTTGCAATACTTAACATAAGCAAATTTCTGCAGCTCACTGTCTGGTTTCCGTCCCCAGGGATGGGTTCAGGGTGGCTGTTCCTTCTTTTGGTCTCTGCCACAGGCTGGCCATTCTCTCAGCTACCCAATGGCATTAGGAACTGAAAAGAGAAAGTGACAACACTTGTAAGCTAGGCCGAAACTGGTGCATGGAAGATCGACAGACAGACAGACACGTGCCACCCGGCTGCTGCTCATTGGATCCTTCTTCTCTATTCTCCTCCAGACTCCCCAGGGCCTAAAATGCTCATCACTTGTAAGGGTTCCGTCAGCCCCCCAGGTCTCTCCACTCCCTCAGCCTGCAACACCCACACCTGCACAGAGAGCTCTGGTCCTCTAAAGAAAGGGAGGATTGTTCTCCAGTTTCATACTCAATGTGGTGCCCAGTCACTCAGGATCTCCAGGCTAGCAATGTGACTGACAGGAACACAGCTCAGCTGTATTTGTTCACAAGAAATGTCTACCTTAGAACAAACCCAAACCCTTATGGAAGTAGCCACAACTACTCGTTCCAAACACACCCACCCCCTCTACTCCTCCTGTTAGAAGAGCAGAAAAGCTCCACCACAGAACACAAGTGAAGATAAGGTGACCCACATGTCGGGCACTAGAGGGAGGATGTTGCGCTGTCAGGGTATGAGGCTGCCATGTCATCCCCCAGGCCCAGCCGTGCTGAACGTTGCTCACTCACCCTCACCTTTGTGATCCTTTAAGCCCCGGGTCTCCAGGCTCCTTTAGAGCCAGTTTCATATTCCACGTCCTCCCCCGAGGTCTCTCCGAGATGGCTGAATGTGTCGTCTCTTCCAGTGCCCGACTAGCCCTCAGTCCTGAGAACGCTGCTTTCAGCTTGCTGTGTGCACAGGGCAGGGGCATCCTGTTAACATCACAGTTTTGACAGGATGATATTAACATGGCTGAACAAGGCAGGCAAAAGCGAGTCTTGCTTTCATGGGCCGCTCACAATGTCCTTTTTGTGTGCCATGGCTGTGTTACCCCAAGGGGAGTAAGGTAACACTTCAGAGAGAAAATACTAGAAAAAATTGTAGGGGGAAAGATAGAAAAGGAAAGCCCCTTTTCTTAGAAGAGCAGACTCGGCTCCCTTCCATGTCTGTCACCAGTGGATTTAGCTTACCCTGTGTGATATAATAAAAATAAAGAGAGACAAGGTAATATGGTGCAAACAAGGGTACATATATTAAGGGCAAAGGTTCAGAAAACTGGGGAAAATGGATGGATGGGGGAAGAAACACAAACTTAACCATACAGTGATTCAGTGACTGACTTTAGGAGCTTGAATCTCAGACCCACAAAACCTCCCTTGGCATTTAGAAAACAATAAAAGAAACCCCAATACAGAAACCTTTCCTATGATTGAGGTGCAGTGGAAACAGCATGCAGGAGCGAAGCCCAGGACCTTCTACTCTCCAGCTGATTTAGAGCCTTCGAGGAGAACCACTGGAAGTCCCGACGACTGCTGGACTTCATCGCAGGTGGGGAGACCCTCTGGGAAGAGGGACCCTCCACAAGTAAAATGGATCCAGTTCGCTGTGACGGGGATAGTGATGACAGGCCTCTCCTTCCTCAACCTCACTGTGGGATAGATGGTGCTCTTCTCTCTAGCTCTGGAGTGTTAGGAAGACCCGACCGTGCACATGCTGCCACTGGAATGGACAGACCCACACAGGCACTTATAACGCCTTTTTGGCAGGAAAAACTGGTTCTGTCCAGTTTCAGCCAGAGGACTCCAGTGTCTAAGTTGTAAACAAGTTTGCTTACAAGGATGGAGTCCAAAGGTCATAGTTCATATACTCCATATTAAATTCTATTAAAGCTAGTGATTCACTTATCATTACCTTAAAAATACATTATTAAAACAACTAATTGAACATATTAAACAACACCAACATTTCTTACTTCTTTATACCTTACAGCTGACAAAAACATCCTGGACAGAGAAGCAGGAGGCCAAAGGAGGCCATACAGCCGCTGAAGTGACTCAGTTGGGAGAGCATTAGACTGAAAATCTAAAGGTCCCTGGGTCAATCCTGGGCTTTAGTAGCCTTTTTCATCCCTCTTTGTGCAGGGGTGGCTTGTTTTCTGGGAGCGCAGTGGCACCTTTACCTGACACAAGTCCCTGATCTTGAGCTCCCCAGTAGGACAACAGAGCGTGGGCTTCTGCCCCTAGTTGGCCCACCTGACCTTTAACAATGAGGGACAGGAGCTGTCTCTTCCACAGGACTTATTGGTCAAGCCAATATGGCAGTAAGAGAGTGGGGCAGGGCAGCCCTTGGAGATGGTGTCAGAGGGGACAGGGACTGGGGACGAAAGCTCCTCTGCACAGGTGAGTGAGGGCAGTACTGGGAAAGGGGCATCTGTAAAAGTGGCCACATGGAACGTGGCAGGGATTCGGGGGGCCTGGAGGAGGGGCTTGATGTACAGTGCCTTGGAGAAGCTGGACTTGGACATGGTGGGGGTTCAGGAAATGCACATTAATGACTTTAGGGTAGCTCGATGGGCAGGGGATCATTGGAGGAAGGACCTGTCTTTCTGGTCCTCCAGGCCAGGGAAGAACGATGGGGTTGGAGTCTTGTTGTTCACATTCGCAGTGCGAGTACAGAAGATGGTGGAGCTCTGACTAGGGAGCTAATTACTGGTGGACTTTGTGCTCCGTGTGATACCAGTCAGCTCTGTGTTCTTGGGGAACCAGGGCGCAGTATCCAGACTGTCTGACTCATGAAAAATATCCCCCCAGCCTCTGCTTAAACCAAAACCTATCAGAGAAAAGACTTGCAGAGAGCAATGAAGGGCGCTGGGAGACATACCTAGACCCCTCCTGACAAGGGTGACAAGATTAAGACACCTCCATTAGCATACAAAATGGAGAGCAGAGACAACTCCCTTAGCCTCATCTGCATCAGAGATGGGGCAGGGAGACATCTCAATTTGCATACAGATTGGAGAACAGAGAACCGCACTGAACTCTGGGACCAGAAAAGCAGGGAAGCACTGCATCATGGGAATCTCTGTTCCAGATGCTAATGAACCTACACCTGCCCACACCCAGCTCAGCAGTTATCAGACCAATTCTAGTAAGGAATCCTTGATTGATATCCAAACTACTGAAGCAGTCTAGTTGGATTGTGAGCTCCCTGGAAGAAAACACCATCCATAGCTAGGAGTGATCAGCTCCTATTGTCTAGCCTAAAGAAAACCCTTGAGTCATCAGTTTACCCATAAACAAATCTAGTGTTCTCCCTTGGACCATTGTATTTTCGCTACCAAAATCCCTACTCATCCTCCAGTCAGTTTTCTGATGCTTAGATCCAAACTATGCATCGTTCCACTGGGACTCCATCTTCTCCTGACTGATTGTACTGGGGGCTCTGCCTGTGTCCTGCCCTCAGGATCCTGAGCTACCACCATCACCTGGGAACCCCGACCAGTTCAAGCTTCAGGGAGCGGTGAGATCCCCTTCTCTCTCTCTCTCTCTGTTTTCCTTTCTACCTTACGTATTAACCGTTAATAATGTATGTTATGTTGGTTTAGCCCTCCTTGTGTAGTTATCGCTATTATTCAATAAATAACTTTTATGGTTAAAATCTGGTTGCTTCTCTCTCTCGCTGAACTTTACTCTTTTGTGTTTTTAGCTTCCCCCAGTTACTATGGAGCAACGCTTCTTTTACCTAAGCTAACGATCCCTGCAGCGCCCAAAATACTGTGGGGTTTGCTCATCAAGTAGGTTACTGCCAGTACAATTGTGATGTGAGACTGGGGATAGGGACGTGCTGAATCTGGGTAACAGCTTGAAAGTGCTGCTTGACCCAGTTCATGGAGCCCAGGTGCATATAAGGGGGAGCAGCTTGAAAGTGCTGCTTCATACAGCCCAGTGAGTCCAAGGACATATAAGGAGTCAGCTCGACAGTGCTGATTGACCCAGTCCGTTCAGACTTGCTCTGTTAATGTATGTGTGGGTGTGGGTGTGTACATCCAGTTCTGGGGTTAGAGAAACCCAGCCCTAGAGAACCTAGGTCCTGCAGGATAGCTCCATTGGGAGGGGACTTGCAGAAGGGAGAAGTAGGGCTCCATATAAAAACACAAGTGACACAAGCAGTATATTGATAGAATTACAGGAACCCCCCCCCCCCGCCCCCGAAGAGTAACCCAAATAAATGAGCATATACCAAAGTAACAGGCAAATCTGGTAACACGTGGCACTCGTTACTGCTATATTACTGTTTATGGTCCCCAGTTAAGGTATGAAAGGAAAGATCAATGGAAGGAACTGGCTCCCTTCCTCTGGACCTCATGGTGTTTGGTGTTGGGGGGGATTTTAATTGTGTCAGCCGGCCTGAGGTCCACTGGTCCCATTTTCCTGACCGTCAGAGGAAACGTTTTTACAATGAGCACTACCTGGCGCAGGTCTGTAGCAAGGTCGCTTAGAGGACGTGTTTCTCTGTAGTGGAACCAATGGAGGGAGGGCAGTAGCCTCCTATTCCTCTGACCCGAGCTCACACCAGCCGCTGATGGGGTACACCTTTCTGCGGGGACAGGCCAGGAGTCGCACTGACTGGATTTACGTGAAGGAGAGCACGTCGACAGCCCAGTGCAGGGTGGTGCCAATGGACTGTTCAGATCACGCAGCTCTCACCGTGTGCTCAATGTGGGCAATTCCCTGACCCACGGCAGAGGATATTGGAAGATGAACATCCAGAGCTTGCAAGATAAAGGAGCGGGACGGCGAGGCCTGGCGGTGTTGGCAGAACAGGAAAGTATCAGAGGGTTCTATGGCAACCAGGGGGTTGGTGGGAGTTGGTGAGGGAGGAGTTAGTGGCTTTGTTCCCGCAGTCGGGCAAACACCGCAACATTAAAGAAACCAACAGTGCCAAGTCCTGCAGCATCGCCTGTGGGATTTCCACAAGAGCACCCAGGCAGGGGAGCCAGTTAGCGTGTGACTGTATGACCGGATCAAGTGACAGCTGGCCAAGTTCCGGGAGATGAGGCTGCAGCTGGCTGATATGAATGGGACCACTGACTGAAGGGAGGGGCGGCCTTCCCTGACATTTTTGAGGCCTGCAGGGAACAGAGACAAAGCAGGGGTGTGTGCGGACTCAGGGCAGGACCTGCGGATCCGGTAGAGTAGGACTATAGTCACTGGAGGAGGAGAGTCCTGCGAGAGGAAGCCGCCGGTGGGAAGCAATAAGTGCAGCATGCAAGCCAGCCAGCTGACAGTCACAGGGGTCCAGAAAAAGAAAGACTAGTAGGTGCCATGGTGTAATGGTCAGCACGCAGGGCAAGGGGCTCGATGACCAGTGGGATGTGAGCGATGCCAGTGTGGTGAGCAGCTCCAGTGCGGAGTCACTGAGAAGGGCCCAGTGTGCAGGAAATGAGACTCGTCTGACTCACTGTGACAACTCCACGGATGAGACAGGCCAGGCAGGAATTGCTGAGGACGTTGGTGTCGTTTGTTCAGGTGATTCATTTCCAAATCTCACAAACATTCTCTGTTCAGTAGGAAAATACACATTAAGAGCTGGGCTCTATCCCTGCAGGGAGCAGGCGGATCAGACTGGTGAATGGGCCAGGTCGCTGCGCCGGGAGAGTGGAGATTTATTACAGTGGCACCTGGGGGACAGTCTGTGATGATTTCGGGGACCTGCCAGACTCCAACATCATTTGCAAACAACTGGGATGTGGACATGCCAGCAATGCAACTGTCTCTGCTCGTTATGGGCAAGGAAATGGGCAGATCTGGCTGGACGACGTGAACTGCTCTGGGAATGAATCCGATCTCTGGGAGTGTCCTTTCAGGGGCTGGGGCCAGCACAAATGCAGAGACAAAGAGGATGCGGGAGTTCTCTGCTCACGTCTGTTCTGGGAATGCTCTTGTGAGCCGGGTTACCAGGGGATTTAACAGAGGGAGCAGATGTTTAAGGAGATTGCTGAGAATGATCCTCTACCTCACTGTCTCTGCCTCCCTTTCCCTGATGTATGCATCACCATTAGAAAGTCCTCAGTCCCACCCAGAGGTACTGGATATAGTGCAAGCTTTCCCTGATGTATGAATGCTGCATCGTGGGTGTCTGAAGGAGACTGAAGGACACCAGTGACAGAAAAGGATTTAGGGTCCTAGTGAAGAAATAACTGAACATGAGCTCCCAGTGCCGTGTGTGGCAAAATGGGCTAATGTGAACCTTGGCTGTACAAACGGGAGCAGTGAGTAGGAGCGGGGACTACATTGTACTGTTGTGTATGGCACTGGTGAGACACAGACTGGAATATTGTGTCCAGTTCTGATGTCCACAGAAATTGGAAAGGGAGCACAAAAGTGATCTGGTGGCTAGAATAAAAGCCTTCCGGTGAGAGATTTAAGCATGGATCTAATAACCCCTCCATTTGATTTTGTATCCGGATTTGGGGAAAAGCCAGATGGTGAAGTCGTATCATATGATCCTGCTCTTTACATTCCACTAGTATCTCTGGAGGGTGTTAAACAGCAGCAACTAAAGTTAGAAATTTTAAAATCAGCAGGTCCAGATAACTTGAATCCAAGAGTTTGAAAAGAGCTGGCAGAGAACCTCACTGGGCTGTAAATGTTGATTTCTCAATAAGCCTTGGAACATTGAGGAAGTTACAGAAGACTGGAAGAAAACTAACGTTGTGCCAGTATTTGAAAATGGTAAATAGAAGGTTCAAGGTAACTATAGGCCGATCAGTCTCACATCAATCCCTGGCGAGATAGTGGAGAAGCTAAGGAACTCCATTAATAAAAGTTAAAGGAGGGTAATATAATTAATGCCAGTCACCACTGAGAATAAAATTAGAATAATCAAAAATTATTTATGGAAAATAGATCCTGTCCAGTGTGGCTGATAAAGGTATTAGTGTTGATGTAAGACTTAGATTTTTGTAAGATGTTTTATGTGGTACTGCACAAAATTTGATGAAAAAACTAGAGCAATACAAAATGAACATGGCACACATTAAATGGATTAAAAGCTGGCTAAGTGATGGGTTTCCAAATGGAATTGTAAACAGGGGATCGGCACCAAGCGGTGTGTTTCTAGAGGTGTTTATAAAAATATAAACTAACTTACAGACCAGGAGTATTCCTAATGGCACAGGTGTGCCTGCTTCTCCTTGCACTTTTTTTCCAGCTGGGGACATATGTTAGAAAGACTCAACCTGATCTCATCTTCAATTTTCAGCCTTTCAGCCAGCTCAGGGTGCAGGCAGGGAGTACCTAGGGGCTATGTGCAGGCAGGGTGGAGGGTGGTTAGAGGCTACTCCAGAGATATACCGAAGAAGCCTCGTGCTGCCCACAGTCCTTGCACCCAGGGCGCCCTGTGGGACGATGAGCCGCTGGGACACCAAACGGATCCATGTCCAGGGATCTGACAGGCTACTTCCATGAACACAAATCAGCAAACCCTGCAATGGTCCCAGCTCCACAGGATGCAAGCGCTGGCAGGGGAAGGCAGGGCACACAGGGTTGGCTTGGGACGCTCTTTAGTTTGCCAGCATGAACAATGGGGAGATGGCAGGCAGCTGGCAAAGCGGAGCCCAGAGGCAGCTGTTAGGATATGGATATTCAGGCCTGTTTGTAAAGGCCTAGACTTTAAGAATGTAGGTAGATGTTTATCATTTAGCTAGTTATCGAGGTATAAAAGAAAGAATCACAATCACTGTTTGCCTGTGTAAGGGCCTTCTCTTACTGTGACAGTCTGAGTTCAATCAGGAAGTGGGGGGGAAATTGGAACCATGTTTTTCTAATGGGGGGGAAATGGGAACAGGGACACAGGCAAGACTCTGTGGTGTCAGAGCTGGGAAGGGGGACACTGAGGAAGGAAATGGGAATCATTGCTTGCTGGAAGTTCCACCCAATAAACATCAAATTGTTTGCACCTTCGGAGTTCGGGTATTGTTGCTCTCTGTTCATGCGAGAAGGCCCAGGGAATGGGAGGGTGAAGGGATAAGCCCTCAAACACTAACTAACATGTAACACACATTTGAACCTCTTCTTTTCACACCATTGCTCATTCTCAGGGTCTGCTTTGTCTCCAGACAGATCCATTCCCTTTCAGGACGGCTTTCCTCTTTCTGTCTGTTTCGCTCATGAACGTGTTGGAGTAAACACTCCCCTTCACTCTACTCTCAGACGAACACAAGTATTAACTGTTTGCTACTGATGGTTCTAGAAAACATTTGACAAGTGGAAGATGCCATTTCTGGGGGATTGTTCCCAAGATGCAGTACTTTGTGTTCCAACATCTCCCAGCTTCCTTGGTGAAAATAAGACTAAGGTTTCCTTGCAATACACACATTCCTCACATTAACTTGGAAGCCAAATACCCACTTTCTGCACCTTACAGAAATGTATGTATCCCCTGGCAGCGAGGCAACGGGGCAGGTCGCTGACAGAGCTGAGCACCACCTTTCTGCCAGCCATCTTTAGAGAAGAACCCCACCCTAGTGTCACCCCTTCCTCCGTCAGCACCTCCACGTCGGTGGCTCTGAGTGGCAGTAGGATGATTAGGGGGCGAATCCGGGGCTGGAAGGGGGGTAATGTCAGCCTGTAAGGAGTAACCAGGTGGGGCAGGCCCAGGGGGAGGCTGTGGGCTGCTGGTCGGTTGTTGGGATCCGAGCTCTAGATCAAAGCTGCACAGCGACCTGACACCCAGGATTATAAGGCCGACATAGTGAAACCCCTTACTGGCCTCGGTGAACCCCAACCCCTTGTTACTAAGGGCATTGAGGAGTCTCTGTCCCTTAATATCTTCTGGGAGCTCCCCAGTAGGCCGCGGGCATCAGCCGCCGCCTGCCTCACAGGTTAGACTCTTGGCGCTGTGCCAGTCACCCCCTCGCTTGAAGGCCCAGTGTAAGAAGAAGGAGGCCCGGTGCTGGCAGAAGAGGGTTTTGATTAATCAAGCTCTATGTTATGGGCCCAGCACGCTTCCTCTGTGTCACTCTGCTGGTTCTTCACCCACAGCATCCAGCCTCTAGCATCCACACTAGCACTTTGGCAGGCAGATGCACAGGCTGCTAGGCAGCAGCCTTGGTAACAGCAGACTTGTATCTATGTGTCTCTGTGGTGCAATGGGTCAGCGAATTTGGCTGCAGACTGAAAGAATGGTGGTTTGACCCCCCCGGGACAGCGGTAACCCTGTGTTACTACTTTGGTCCTCAAGACTTGCTGGGAGACTGAAAAGCCCTGTTTTTCCACCTCAAAAGTGTCCCTCGTGGCCTCAGTGGTTTCAGCTGGTGGTCCGAAGAGTGAGCTGGATGCAATTCAGGGTGCAGGCAGGGAGTACCTAGGGGCTATGTGCAGGCAGGGAGGAAAGGAGGAGCGGGGGCCCCGCCACGAGGACTGGAGGCACCCCCGCCCGGGAGGGAAGGAGCGGGACCCGCGACGCAGCGAGAGGCGGAGGACCGACGGGGATGGCAATCCCCCCAAGATCGGCCCCGGGCCACCCGACGGATAGCGGGAGAGAGACGGAGGACCGTCAGGACCCCGACCACCTTCCAGCTGCCTCGGCTTCAAGCCCGCGGCAGAGTGCCCCGGGAGCCGCCAAGGAAGGACGTCGGAAGAGATGGGGTGAGCCTCCGAAGAGAGCCCCCCTTCTCCCCGCTTTCCCAGGCGGCCCGGGTTACACCCAGGGCGAAAGCCGGTGGAAGAGAGAGAGAGACAGGGCGGGGGGGGGCCGTAAAGACCCCCCTCCCGGCACCTCCCTCGAACCTCTCTCCCCGCATTCCCCGGTGTTCCGGGTGACACCAGGGAGAGTCCGGCAGCGGAGAGGGTGCAGGGCCCTCGCGCTGCTTTTCTTCCCCCACCGCGGTGCCCCGGGTGGCATCGAAGAAGGATGTCGGGGGTCAGACGGAGCCGGGCCCCCTCGAGCCCCCCCTCTCTTCGCCCCGCTTTTCCCGGTGTCCCTTTTTACGTGGCAACGCGGCGCAGAGGCCGTCACCACCTTCCAGGCAACCCGCTAGAGAAGAAGTCAGCGACCCAGACAGGGAGGGCAGCAGGGGTTACTGGTGCTCCAGCGAGAGGGTGGTACGGGGGTCCCACCGACGCCAAGGGCCACCCCACCTCCCGCGGCCCACGCCGTGTGGTGTGGTCCTGTCGGGTGTGGCGGGGGGGACCGCAGCGCGCCCCTGCTCGCTCTCGTGACCGTGTTTGGCCCTGCTGAGCCTCGCAGCTCCCTGGGTTTTTCGGACCCCTGGGTGGTCTGCCGGAACCACTCGACCTCACACGGCGGAGATCTCGGCCAGATGGCCCCACGCACGAAGGGCCGGGCACGTGCCCAGGCCGCCCCGAGGAGGGAAGTCCCTATTGGTCCCTGGATCCGTGCACGTGAAAAGGAAGAGGGTCCCGATCTGCCTGAACACCGGATGGCCCCGTGGTTGGGGTGCCGGCCCACAAAGGTCCCTTCCCGTCGCGAACGTCAGCGCCACATCGATCGGCGGGCGCGAGAGGAGCGGGCCTCCCTCCCTCCGGGGGGCGCCGACACTCAGAGCTCGGCTCCCGGCCGCTGCGGGGCCCGGGAGCTAAGAGCTGGGAAAAGCAGGCCGTCTCGGCGGAGGGCCGGGTGCTGCCCTCCGCCGTCAAACGTGCCCGTTTCCCCCCCGCCCCTCCACCGGGCAGGGTCGGGTACAATACTCGGATTGATCCCCTAGGCTGAGCTCCGGTTCTCACAGGCTCTGAAAAACCTGTCCTCAGAAATCTCCGCACACAGTCCTTGAAAGACAGGTCGAAAAAGCCAAAGCCCCGCCTTTGGCGGTACGAACCTGGAATCGCGTGCCGCCTCGTGGTTCCCACGGTCGGCCGAGACGGCGTGGGGCGACCCCTTCCGGACATCCGCAAGACGACCGGCCTTCAGGTCAACCCATTCGCTCCAAAAGGGTTGACCAGGTGGCCAAGAGGGGACTGAAAACTTTTCGGACTTGGAAAACTTTTTTTTTTTTTCAGCCCTCTTCCTCCGGGTTGACCCGGTGTCCAAGCCTCTCACTGTCCCCGGACACAGCGAGGGACTGCCTCCCGGCCGTCAGGATAGGGCCCACGGAAGTCTGGTAAAAAAAATTTTGCCCGACGCCACCGCGGAGGGCTACCCGGGCACCCCGGGCCCTGGAGCCGGAAAAGGAAAAAAAAGGATCAGGCCCACTAGAGACATGGACCCAGACGCCAGGCAGCCCGCCCTGGGCTCACCCTCCCGGGCCGCAGTTAGGGACTGCCTCCCGGCCGACTGGATCAGGCCCCTGGAAGTCTGGGGGGAAAAAAATGGAACCCGAAGCCTCTGAGGCGCCACTGAGGACCCGCGGCCCCCAAAGTTGCAGGAGGCGCCCCCAGCCCCGGGGCCGCTTAGCCCCGTGTCGCTCCACGCCCCCCGCCTCTCGCTGCCGGGACCGGGCACCGCCCCAGAGTCAGCCGCAGCCGGCCGGCCTGAGAGCTGCCCTCCTGTGGACAACGGTGAGTTTACCTTGATACTAACTGGCCATCAGCCAGGTCAACCCCATTAGTAGACTGGGGTCGACCTGGTGACCGAGTGGGGACTTTGAACATTTGACAGCTGCTTCCCGGGGCTTGACCGGTTGTCCTGAAAGCCCCCCACCCCCAGCCCCCGGCTCCTGCTCCCCTCTCCCCAGCCTCAGTGCTCCGCTCCCTGCCTCGGAGGATGCCTCTCTGCGGCGCCTGCATCACCTCCAAGGACGCGCACCCTCCGGAGGCTGGATGTAAAGCCTGACACCCACCACTGCCGCCGACCCGGCTCTCCGAGGGACGACTGTGAGGCCTCCCCCGATCCCCGGACCGCCCTGGGGACAACTGCTAAGCCTCCCCCACCGGACCGCCTGGGGGAAGACTGCTAAGCCTCCCTCCCACACACACACACTGTCGGGGGGAGACTATTAAGCTTTCCCCCTGGAGCGCCCGGGGGGACGACTATTAAGCCTCTCCCGGACCTGCTCCATCTCGACTATTAAGACCCCCCCACTCTGTGGTCCTCAGGACCACTGCTGCGCTGCCCTCGGAGTGGGGTGACGCCTCCGAGGAGGCGGGGCACCCAGGGATGGAGGGAGATCCGGGTTGACGGCAAAGTGGCCACCGGGCGTGCCCGTTAAAACCTATGGGTTGACCTGGTTGCCGGAAAGCAAACCGGCCACTGGGTAGGCCCGTCGGCAACCTACGGGTTGACCTGGTGGCCGGGAAGCGAACCGGCCAGCAGGCGAACCCGTTGGATTCCACGGGTTGACCTGGTGCCCGGGAGGGGACTGAAAATTTTTCAGCCCTTTCGACTCGGGGTTTACCTGGTGGCCGAGAGGGGACTCGGACGGTTCCCCCCGGGCTACGCCTGCCTCGGCGCGACGGAACAGGGTCCGAACCAGGTGCGGGGGCGGGGTGGGGAACCGTTGGGTGGTGGGGGGGAATGAATCAGGCCCGCCAGGACCTGGCCGCCAGGCAAGCTACCCTGGGCTAACCCTCCCCGGCCGCAGCGAAGGACTGCCCCCCCACCCCCGCCAGCTGACAGGATCGGGCGCACTGGAAGTCCGGGACAATATTTTCCCCGACGCCAGGGAGGGCGTGCAGGCGGAGGGGCTCTGGCAGCCAGCCCGGGCCCCGGAGCTTGAAAAGGAAAAAAAGACCGGGCCTGCGAGAGACGGGGGCCCTGCCACAGGGGGCAGTCCGACCGGTGCTCACCGTGTGGCAGGCCCGGGTGTCGGCAGGGGAAAGCGGGCGTGGAGGCGTGGAGCCGGTGCCTACGGCCATACCGGACCGAACGCCCCCTATCCCATCCGATCTCGGAAGGTAAACCGTCCCGGGCCTGGCTAGTACTTGGATGGGTGACCGCCTGGGAATCCCAGGTGTCGTAGGCAGCTTTTCCCGGTCCGAGCCAGCTCTCTCTCCTTTTCTGGAGAGGAAGGAGAGGGGGACGGGCCGGAAAGCTCCTCATCGCTCCTGCCGAGTCGGAGGTCGCGGCCGCAGGTCACGGGTCTGGGCGCCTGGGGTCCGGCTCCCCCCAACACCCACCCGGCTTCCTCCGCGGAGGACCCCCCCCGGCCACCGAAGCCACTGGGAGAGACCCCAGGCATGGGGCGGACTGGCCCGGACCCTCCCGGCCCCCCCCCTGTGCCCGGCCGCTGGCCCACAGGACCGCCCTGAATCCCCCCGCGGCCACCCAGGTGAGGCCTGGCCAGGCGGGATGGACGGCGGGTGTCCAGAGCCCAGTGGCTTCCTCCAGCGGGGACCCAGGGCCCCCAAAGCCGCAGGGGGAGAACCCGGGCCACGGACGGACTTGCTTGGACTCGCTCTGTCTGTTATCGTGTATGGGGATCGAGCGGAAATCCTCCAGGGACATCTCCAGAAAGCTCTCCTTCATGTACTCCCAAAGCCTTTGCAAAAGGTTTCTGGGGAGGGCTGCCTTATCCCGTCTGCCATGGTAGGACACTTTACCATGCCAGGCCAGTAGCACGTAGTGTGGAATCACTGCATGACAAAGCATGGCAGCGTATGGTCCCGGTGTTTGCTGGCATACAGACAACATCCATTCCCTATCTCTCTTTGTTATCCTCAGGAGAGTGATATCATTCACAGTCACCTGGTTGAAATGGAGGTATTTTATTAAGGGGACATTCAGAGGTGCCCGTTCCTGCTCGGCTGAACAGAAATGTTCCCCGCTGTTAGCCACGCGGTGGGGGGGAGGGATGAAGTGATCATCTCAGAGAATTGGGTGTGTGTGGGGGAGTACTTGGGTTTGTGCTGCATGTTAACTCCGAAACTGCAGCCCCTCGTTTTACATTGCAAACCCATTTTAAATGGCCAAACGAATGGGTGCTTGGTATTGGAAATGAGGGCTCTGCTGTTTTAAATCATTCCCACATGTTAAGAAGGTTAAAAAAGCCAAAAGACTGTGGCTTACCATGGCTGCCTGCAAGCCGAAATCTTGCCTGGCACTGCGTGAGTGATCTCTCACACCAAACCGGCAGGCACTCAATATAAGAGGAAAAATGCGACCTTGTAACGAAAGCACATGTGCTGTGTAATGTGAACAGCAAAATTTAACGTGAAAGAGTGTCCCCATTCTTCTCTAAAATGTGTCTTTTTTAACAACCTCTCCCTTCTCCTCCACCAGCTGCAAATGTTTCTCCTTCACAGAGGCTAGTGAAGATTAGAAAGAGAAAATGGCAGACTCGGGATGATATGTTCTTGGAGCTCCAGATGTCCTCCCACACTGACAAAGCACAGCAGAATGTGTGGAGGCACTCAATGTCAGAGTGGAAGAAAGCACAATATGAACGAGAGGAGAGGTGGTGGGATGAATCGCGGGCTGAGCAGAGCAAGTGGCGGGCTGAAGAGGATAGGTGGCGTCAGCTTGCTGACAGAAGGCAAGAGTCGATGCTCCGGCTGCTGGAGCATCAAACTGATATGCTCCAGCATATGGTTGAGCTGCAGGAAAGGCAGCAGGAGCAGAGACCGCCGCTACAGCCCCTGTGTAACCAACAGCCCTCCTCCCCAAGTTCCATAGCCTCCTCACCCAGATGCTCAAGAATGCGGTGGGGTGGCCTCCGGCCACCCAGCCACTCCACCCCAGATGATTGCCCAAGCATCAGAAGGCTGGCCTTCAATAAGTGTTAAAGTTTTAAAGTTTTAAACTGCAGTGTGTCCTTTTCCTTCCCTCCTCCCCCACCCCTCCCGGGCTACCTTGCCAGTTATCCCCCTAGTTGTGTGATGAATTAATAAAGAATGCATGAATGTGAAGTAACAATGACTTTATTGCCTCTGCAAGTGGTGCTCGAAGGGGGGAGGGGAGGGTGGTTAGTTTACAGGGAAGTAGAGTGAACCAGGGTGGGGGCAGAGGGTTCATCAAGGAAAAACAAACAGAAGTTTCACACCGTAGCCTGGCCAGTCACAAAACTGGTTTTCAAAGCTCCTTTGATGCGCTCCACGCCCTGCTGTACTCTTCTAACCGCCCTGGTGTCTGGCTGCGCGTAATCAGTGGCCAGGTGATTTGCCTCAACCTCCCACCCCGCCATAAATGTCTCCCCCTTACTCTCACAGATATTGTGGAGCGCACAGCAAGCAGCAATAATAATTGGAATATTGGCTTCGCTGAGGTCTATCTGAATCAGTAAACTGCGCCAGCACTCTTTAAACATCCAAATGCACATTCCACCACCATTCAGCACTTGCTCAGCCTATAGTTGAACCGGTCCTGACTACTGTCCAGGCTGCCTGTGTACGGCTTCATGAGCCATGGCATTAAGGGATAGGCTGGGTCCCCAAGGATACCGATAGGCATTTCAACATCCCCAACGGTTATTTTCTGGTCCGTGAAGAAAGTCCCTTCCTCCAGCTTTTGAAACAGACCAGAGTTCCTGAAGACACGAGCATCATGTACCTTTCCCGGCCATCCCACGTTGATGTTAGTGAAACGTCCCTTGTGATCCACCAGGGCTTGCAGCAGCATTGAAAAGTACCCCTTGCGGTTTATGTACTCGGTGGCTTGGTGCTCCGGTGACAAGATAGGGATATGGGTTCCGTCTATCGTCCCACCGCAGTTTGGGAATCCCATTGCAGCAAAGTCATCCACTATGACCTGCACGTTTCCCAGAGTCACTACCCTTGATATCAGCAGGTCTTTGATTGCGTTGGCTACTTGGATCACAGCAGCCCCCACAGTAGATTTGCCCACTTCAAATTGATTCCCGACTGACCAGTAGCTCTGTGGCGTTGCAAGCTTCCACAGGGCTATCGCCACTCACTTCTCAACTGTGAGGGCTGCTCTCATTCTGGTATTCTGGCACTTCAGGCAGGGGAAAGCAGGTCACAAAGTTCCATGAAAGTGCCCTTACGCATGCAAAAGTTTCGCAGCCACTGGGCATCGTCCCACACCTGCAACACGATGCGGTCCCACCAGTCTGTGCTTGTCTCCCGGGCCCAGAATCGGCATTCCACGCCATGAACCTGCCCCAGTAACACCATGATTTGCACATTGCTGGGGCCTGTACTTTTTGAGAGGTCTATGTCCATGTCAATTTCCTCATCACTCTCGTCATCGTGCTGCAATCGCTGCAATCGCCTCCTCGCCTGGTTTTGCTTTGGCATGTTCTGGCTCTGCATATACTCCAGGACAATGCACGTGGTGTTGATAGTGTTCATAATTGCCGTGGTGATCTGAGCGGGCTCCATGATCCCAGTGCTATGGCGTCTGGTCTGAAAAAAGGCGCGAAACTATTATCTGACGGAGGGAGGGAGGGGCAAGTGAGAACATGGCTTACAGGGAATTAAAATCAACAATGGTGGCTGTGCATCAGGGAGAAACTCAAACAACTGTCACACAGAATGGCCCCCCCAAAGATTGAACTCAAAACCCTGGGTCATTGATTTCACAGAGGGAGGGGGAAGGAAATAAATACAGAACAAATCTGGCGCATATTTTTTACATCTTAAGCTGGCAGCAGACGGTGCAGCATGACTAATAGCCATCGGCATCTTCTGAGTTCTTGGCAGAATATGCTGTACTACGACTGCTAGCCATCATCATCAAGATGGTCCAATAGGACTGCCGGCAGGACTGAGTCTCCAGGAGACAAAACGTGTCTGCCCAGGTGCCTCTGATCGAACTCACTGAGGAATACGACGACGATAGATACCAGTCGTAATACACCATCTACTGCCAAAAGGCAAGGAGCTGCTGCTGTATAGCAATGCAGCCCCATGTCTGCCAGCACCCAGATAGCCAATGACAGCTACCAGTCATACTGCACTGTCTATTGCCAAAAGGCAATTAGCTGCTGCTGTGTAGCAATGCAGTACCACGTCTGCCGGCACCCAGATGACATATGGTGACCGTGAGCTGAGCTGAACTGAGTGGGCTCCATGCTTGCCGTGGTATGTTGTCTGCACAGGTAACCCAGGTAAAAAAGCGTGACTCGATTATCTGCCATTGCTGTGATGGAGGGGGAGGGGCCTGACGACATGTACCCAGAACCCCCTGCAACACTGTTTCTGCATCATCAGGCATTGGGATCTCAACCCAGAATTCCCATGGGTGGCGGAGACTGTGGGAACTGTGGGATAGTTACCCACAGTGCAACGCTCCTGAAGTCGACGCTAGCCTTGGTACTGTGGACGCGGTCCGCCGACTTAATGCACTTAGAGCATTTTATGTGGGGACACACAAAATCGACTGTATAAAACCGATTTCTATAAAACCAGCTTCTATAAATTCGACCTAATTTCGTAGTGTAGAGATACTCTGACACAGGGGAGGAGTCAAAAATGCCCCCTTCACTTATTACCTCTTCTCCAGAGAGCAGGTGAGAATCTACAATCCTTTCTCCCCCACCAGCCCCTGTGCCAGGAGCCCTCAAGCAGAGCCTGGAGTCCTGCCCATCTTTTGATCCTGGACCCCTGAGCCTGGGGCAGGAGAGGAGCAAGGTAGCCATTGTTAGAGGGCTTTCGCTTGCCCCACCCCCTTCCCTGGTTCTTGTCACTCAGACAGCAAGCAGCAAAAGACCAGAAGTCCGAAGTGCAGACAATGTGATGTTTACCGGGGTTAGTTTCCAAGCAAGCATTTTCCAAAACCCTTCACACCAGTCAGGCTTATCTTTATACACCGATAGAGTCTGTTCCCCAGGGTTCCCCTCCCAGTTCTGATGCCACAGGGCCTTGCCTGTGTCCCTATTCCCTGTTCCCATCCCCCCCACTTAACAAACATGATTCCAATTTCCCCTTCCACTGCCTGTTTGATCCCAGTTTATACAGTAATATTCTCAGCTACACCTTAACCAATCATTTTCCTGAAATTTAACTAACCAATTCTAACATATTGTAACATAATTCTCTAACCAATTATATCCCACTACCCTAATTAACTTACACCTAGCAAAATTAATTAAACAGTGGACAGAAACAACTAGAGAACCAGACAGATTGACAATAGAAAAGTGGTGGCCATAAAGATAAAACCTACAGAAATGAGGGTTTCACAGCCACAACCATTAAGATGCTCTCTTAAGATCTGTTTCTTTATCTGGTGGTGATGGGCACTATCAGGACAGGATCGTCTTCCTAACAGCCCATCACCACCTTATTTCAGTGTGACTGGTTAGGGATGTGAGGATGTTACTGTTCGCTTCCGAGTTTATGGCTGCCCCTGCTGCTTAGCCAAAGGCCTTAGCCTAAGAACAAGGCCTCAGACTCTCCTAGTGAGCAAAGGTCCAGACACAGGCGGACTGTGATTTTGATTCTTTGTTTTATACCCCTGTCACTAGCTAAGTGATAAAAATACACCTAAGATCTTCAAGTCTAGGCCTGTACAGGCAGCCTGAATATCTCTATTCTAACAGCCCTCAGTCCCTGGGGCAGGATTATCCATGTAGCTCACTGAGTGGTTGGTGGACTGAGCTTCCCCCGGCTGGAGCTTTTCAGGGATGAGATTTTGATGAATTGCAACAAGAAAAATGTCTCTCCTGTTCCTGTTTGTCACCTTTTGCCCTTCTTGTGCCCCCCTCAGCCTCTGTTTGCTCTGATAGGGGAGATGCAGAGCCAAGCCCCAGTCTTTCTGAGTCATAGAGTCTGTATCCACCTCTGAAATATTTCCATTGGAGAATATGGCTCCCAACTCTTCCATAGAGGGACTGCAACAGCAGCTATCCAGTTGGCTCTGGGGGCACCAGAGATCCAGGCTATATGGTGCAGGTGATATAGGGCCTATAAGTCCCCTGCCTGATGGGAGGCCAATGCATGTGGTGGGCCATACGCGCCACAGGTTTTAACCCTGTCTGCACCTTCCCCTTGTCTCTTATTTAGATTATATTGAAGTACCCCTATGGCTGGTGTGACGAACTGGGCCTGTTCTCACTGTGGTCTGTGAATGCTGACAGGGGAGNTGAATCGCAGGAAGCCGGGGGTGCAGGGCCCTGACTCCCCCACACTCCGCAACAGCTGGGGATATGGATTTGTGGGCACAAGCATTGTGCAGTGGGCTTCCAAGACAGCCCGTAATTCAGCAAGCGGTTTGCAACTGGGCCTTGGGCTGGAGGTGACTCTCTCTCCACACAGCAGATGGGGGATGCACTGGGACCAGCTCCTGGCTCTTTTTTTGTGAGCTGGTTCCCCATGAGGACACACCAGACATCACTGCTATCTACCTAGGGGAGAACTTCCTGGGAATGTGCTCCAGGCCCAGCTGATTTTGGAAGTTAAACAGGATAGTGGACAACACAGCAATGTGGGGCTAGGTCCCTGAGAAAACAAAGGGGGGGTGGTAAAAGCAGAGACAAGAACTAGAGATGGGGGAGGAGAAAGGGTCTCGAGGGAGGGAGCAGCTGGAGAGAACGAAGGAGTGCAGTGGACAAGTCTGCCATCTGAATACTAGTAGTCACAGGTGTTCTAGAGAAAAGCCAGCACCAGCTGGTCCTGTGGTGTAATGGTCAGCCCTCCAGCCTCTGAATCTCGCAATCCCAGTTCAGATCTTGGTTGGATCTTCTGGAACTGTGTCAGATTGCTACGAAACCCTGGAGGTCCTGCTGCTCAGCATCCCAATTGGACAACAGTCTCTCTTTTCCCTCCTGCTTGGCTACTCATGCCCACTCAAGGGAGATCTCTGTTCCAGATGGCCCCATGCTATTGAACTTGAGAGTTGAGCTAGAGATGCCTTCCAGCCTTTGGGTTGACTTACAGCTGCATTCCTGGCTGCCTCAACTTATGATTACAGGCTCTTCTGCACATAGGTGCTGAATTCCCCTCTTTCCCTTGAGTGCCCCCGGCCCCGCCCCCCACTCCACCCCTTCCATGAGGGCCCGCCCCTGCAACACCCCCATTCCCACCCCTTCCCCAAAGTCCCCACCCAACTCCGCCCCCTCCCTGCCCCTATTCCAACTCTTTCCCCAAATCCCCACCCCGGCCCCACCTCTCCCCTGAGCGCACCATGTTCCCACTCCTCAGCCTCCCTCTCGGAGCGGCCAAACAGCTGTTTGGTGGTGGCCGGGTGGGAAGTGCAGGGAGATAGGTGGAGGAGCTGGTATGCAGCGCGCTCAGGGGAAAGGGAGGGTGAGGGAGTGGGATGGGGGTGAGGGGAGCTTGACTGCCAGTGGGTGTAGAGTACCCACTAGTTTTTCCCCATGGGTGCTCCAAGGCTGGAGCACCCACAGAGTCGGCACCTATGCTTCTGCACCCTGGCCCCTAACCCAGGGCAGGTGGAGGGTTTCGAGCTCCCTATAGTGGCTTGGGCTCCCTAGGTGGCTTTTACCATGGCCTGGCTTCAGCTTCTGTCCTGGCTGGGGGCAGGGCCTGTAGAGGAAGAGGAGAGGTGGGGCCTTGGAGAAGGGCAGGGCCTCGTGGCTCCCCCACTTCTACCGAGGTTCCAGGGCTTTTGCTCAGGAGCAGAGGCTGCATCAGTGGTTATATCTAAACCAACACCAGATGAGGATGGAGACATTCCCCAGGGATCTCAGTCCTAACCTGCCTCCTGTCCTGCTGCCAATGCAGCTCAGGCCAAGCCTGCAGCCCCCAGCTGTTGCTGCTGCAGGGTGTGATGCCCTTTCACTTGTGTTGCCAAGTGTCCCTAGCTCTGCGGCCTTTATCTCTCTTCATCCTGAGGGACCTTCCACTCCATTCCCAGCCCGCATTATAATGATCCAGGGGGTCTTCTCCCAGAAGAGGATCATTCGGGACTGGATCCCTCTTTGCCTTTTCTCTGTGTCTAGCACAGTTCGAGGTGCCCATGGGTGGGGTGTTTGATCCCAATGACCCTATGTGGAGCTGCCATTCAGCTTCCTTATTTGGTCTCATCTTTCACTGAATCCAACATTTTTTCAATCCCTCATTGCCATCCTCCCAAGCACATTTCAATTGCCTCCACATCCCTTAACCAGGCTGTATCCCTGTAGTGTGTGCTGTCTTCATAGGTCCTTTCTCCATTTTTCTCGCCCTCTCATGTCTTTTCAATCTCATTAACTCTCCTGTGTCTCTACTATCTAAACACAGACTGACTGCATTTCTGGCTGTTCAGAGGGAAGGACCATGCCTATGCATGGCCAGCAGACAGTCACAAAGACACCTGGTCAGCCTGCTCCCTGCCATGCCAAACACTCACTGAAGGCCACCCGCAGACCAGCATGCAGGGTGGCTGCTTGATGCTCTGGGCCAACATCAGAAAACAGTAGGAAAGCAGGGCCAGCACCCTTGGTGGGGCCTCTTACTATTCCCACTCAAAGTGCTCACTTTGGCAGTGGGCAGGAGATTTTACCCCAAGAGGCTTTTTCCCAGCTGGTGAGAAGCAGAGAAACACCCAGGCTCCCAACGCGCTATTTAGCAAGTCCCCTCAAGCACAGGAACAGGTGCACATTTGGAAGAGGGAAATTGCTCCACACGCTAGCCCAGGCATCTGCCCATTTTCTTTGGCAAGTCAGGAATGGCAAAGGCTAGATTGGAAGCACGTGGGGCTCATGCCCCAGCCTTTGTGACACCCAAACCCCAACTACTTCCCGGGGCTCTAGCTAAAGCCACAACATTGGCCTGAGCGGCCAAGAAGAGGTTCCAGACCTGAAGGGAGCAGGACTTTCAGCACAAATGGAAAATGGCACAAGCACAACCACGAAGGGACTCAAACCCTCAATCTCCTGACCAGAAGTCAGATGCCTTAGCCATTAGGCCACACAAGAAAAAGCTCTCCAAGTACTTCTTTAGAGAAGACGGACACTATGTTTCTCAGACTCAGGTCACCCAATGAGGGGGGCCAAGACTCTCTGTGCACAAGAGATATGTGAGACTTAATTCTATGGAGCCAGGTGCAGGAGGGTTAGCCATGGGGGATTGGGGTGCAGTGAATGGACTGGCTGTCTAGGTGTGGAGATTTAGTGGCACTGAGGCACAGGAGGGAGGAGGAGGAATCCTGCTGATAGGCAGTGGCTGTGGAGAAAAAGAGGTGGCAATTCCCCCATCCTAAATGGCCTGACTGGCTTGACCCTTCTCCCCTCTGCGGAGTGTGGCGGGGGATGCAGTTCACCCCTGTGGGGCAGGTGGGCACAGGTGCAGTGTGCTGGGCTGCAATGCACCTGGAGGGCAGCTACGGTGGGGTGAGGTGGGGCCTGTGGTTTCCGTTCTGCATTCCCTGGTGCTGGGCCGTTGCACAATCCCAAGGCACGCCACACAGTGCACCCCGAGAATGGGTGGGGGGCCAAGCAGATGATCCAGCACAAGGGGGAGAGGATATGTGGCTGGAGGGAGGGAAGGCCTTGAACTGCAGTGGGGGAATGCAGAGCAGAGGTGACACCTCAAAAACCTGCAGCAAAGGGATGGACAGGCTGGATGGTTGGATAGACAAGGCAGTGAGCCTAAAAGGGG
Organism: Trachemys scripta elegans; assembly: GCF_013100865.1. Classification (NCBI taxonomy): domain Eukaryota; kingdom Metazoa; phylum Chordata; order Testudines; family Emydidae; genus Trachemys; species Trachemys scripta. The sequence goes on from NC_048318.1 coordinate 131,351, forward strand.
AGTGGGGGTCTAGTGGCCAGAGTGTGTGGAGGCTGGGTGCCAGGATCCCTGGGTTCTATAACTGGCTCTGGGAGCTGAGGTGGGTCTAGAAGTGAGAGCAGGGGACTGAGAGCCAGGACTCCTGGGTTCCATAGTGGTGGCTGTTTTTTTCCTGTCTCTCCCTCCCTAGAGATACCAGCCCAGCCCCCTAGCGGAATCTGAGTGGGAGTAGGTTGCCCTGCCACTTCAGACTCCTGATTTGAACCCCTCCCCCCCCACGGGCTGTGACATCACGGAATCTCCCACCCAAGTCACAAAGTAGGAGCCTCTCTCAGCATGAGGAGGAAGCTAGTGGGTTTCTTGGTGGTCTCTGGCAGAGGTGACAGCACCCACCAGACACCCCCTCATGGCTGCAAGGAGACTCTCCTGGACATCCCCCTGCTACGAAGGGCCTGGGACGCCCAGCTAGGGTCAGGAGGTGAGATGGGGTCGCAGTGGCAGGAAGGGGGCAGAGCTGGGGGCTGGTGCCGGGTCGGGGGCTGGCTACATGGGAAAAAAACACACTGCTCTGTTACATATTTCCCAAGGTTATGGCTGAATACAGGGTTTGGAATAACTTCAGGGAAATATTTTGTTTCTAAACAGACTCCAGATACCAAACGAGGGTGCTAATATGCTCCCCCTGTGCCCCTCCCTGCACCCCAACCCCCTGCTGCACCCCTCCTGCACCCCACACCCCCTGTCACCCCCTGCATGCCTCCAGCACTCCCTGCCCTAAGCCCCCTGCCGCACCCCTCACACCTCCTGCACCCCACACCCTAACTCCCTGCCCTGAGCCCCCTGCACAGCTCCTGCAGTCTGTGCACTGAGCCCCCTGCCGCACCCTGCACCCCGGCCCCCTGCCACACCTCTCACCCCTCCTGCACTCCACACCTCAACTCCCTGCCCTGAGCCCCCACCACACCCCGCATCCCTCCTGCACCCCCTGGGGGCAGGGAGGGGGCAGAGTTGGGGTGAGGACTTTGGGGAAGGGGTTGGAATGGGGGCAGGGAAGAGGTGGGGCGGGGCAGGGCCTCATTGAAGGGGTAGAGTGGGGGCAGGGCCAGGGGCAGCAAGGGATGGGTGTCAGTGACGTGGCCCTCGAGCCAATGCACTAGTCCTCATGCGGCTCTCATAGTCATTTGAGTTTGAGACCCCCTAATCTACATGGTAATATTTTAAACAGATTAATGTCATGGGGACAGAGGACTCAAAATATTCCCCCTTTTCTCTCTGCTCATGGTAACAACACCTGGAAGGACAAGGAACCACTGAATTTGGGGAGGGGTCCTGGCTAGAATCTTTCAGCCAGCAAGGCTGCTAAAGCATATGGTGAGAGAAACCTTTTGCTTTGAATTCACTTAGCTTATTATGTTAGGCATTATTTTTTACCTTTTATTTCTTTTTAAATAAGTCTAACTTGTATGCCTCATTACTTGTCATCACTTAAAATCTACCTTTCTGTGGTTAATAAACTTGTTTTATTGTTTTATCTAGATGAGTGTTTGGATTGAAGTGTTCGGGAAACTCCCTTGGAGATAACCAGATTTGTGCCCATAATTTTCCATTAATGAAACGAAGGACTTTATATGAACTTGAATTGTCCAGGAGTGTGCTGGGGAGTACAAGACTGTGACAGGGTCCCTGGAGTGCACCATGGAGTGTGGGACCACTGCATCCTCCAAATGCACCAACCTGGGCTGCCTCTCACACTGTAATAGTCTGTACATCAGGTTCCAATCAAACTGCCCCATCACCACAGACCTGTTTAGTAGTGAATGTGAAAGCACCCAGCCAACTTTATTATTAATGAAGCACAGTCCTAGTATCCTGTAGACTCTACAGGAACCACTACCACATGTATGCTCATCACAATGGACCAGCTCAGTCAGTGGTGGGACTTTCCACTTCACCTAGACTGGCCAAAGACACTTCATCTGAGACTATTTTGTACACTGATACAAACAAGTTTCATATTGCCCCTCTGACGAGCCAGTTACTACCCCTCTGACATGGTCAGTAACCACTCTTTATCTTGTACATGTTGGTTCAATCAAAACATCTCTATACATCACACTGTCATCCTGACCGTGTCTTTAAGAGAGGTCAGGGGGTCCTGGTACCATCCTTCTGGAATGTGTTTGTGTGAATGTCCTGTGCCTAACACTTCTCAGGAATGTATATGTTTTTGCAATACAATCCCTGTTCTTGACAGATTCTGAGTGTCTGCATGCAGGCAGAGCTTGACTTCTGCTCACAGCCTGTCTCTTGCAAGGCTTCACCACTGTGACACCGGACCCCATATTCATCATAGTGGTATCATTATATGATTAAGACATAGTTATAATGCATCTTGTACAAAATATGCCATGTAAGGTATCTATGGAAAAGTTATGATTTGCTCAATATGATTATCCTATTTGTATGCATGTATCATTTTTGTATCTGGCGTTATGAATATTGACTAGGTATCTGTATTTCAAATGTGCTTACTCTGGGTAAAATCCAGAACTAGCCTTTCAGGCACAACAATGTAGAAGCTAGACAAGTGGTGATGGCTCATCAACAAAGACAATGGCGCATGGAAGGGTTTAGCCTTCCTGAGAAGGCACCAGTCTATGAGTAATGTCTGCTATGACTCAGCAAGGCAGGCAAGGGCATGTGACCAGACCACATGACTCTGAGCTCCATTTTGGTACCTATATTTTTCGACAAACTGGCTTGTGAACTTAGCTTTAAACAAAGGATTCCCATCATATGGAAAAACTACATAAAATGAGGAGTGACATAATCTCTGGGCCTCACTCCCCCCACAAGAGAACTCTTGGAAACATCTGAGGAAAAAAGACTGAACTGGGGGAAGTGCTGGTCCCAGGCTAAAGGGATTTGAACCTGTGTATGGAAACTTGGTGGACTGCTTGTATCATCAGTCAGGGTGAGAACTTGCTAATTCAAATCCTATCTACCTAGTATATTAGGCTTAGTTTGCAGTTTCTTGTTTGTTAGGTAATCTGCTTTGAGCTGTTTGCTATCTCTTACAGTCACTTTATTAACTACAGAAAGATAGATTTTAAGTGAGTATAAGAGATACACAGCTCAAAGCAGATTACTAAGCAAATAAAACAAAACACACAAACTAAGCTTGATTCACTAAAGAAACAGGATACAGAATGTAATTTCTTACCCTAAATGTTGAATTAGGCAGGATGAAGAGTTTCTGTAGCTCAGAGTCCCAATTATTTCTTCTTACAGACCAGAACCCTGCCTCAGTCTGGACTCTCCCCTGCCTTTCCCTTCAGGTCAGTTCCTTTGTTCCTCCAGGTACTTTCAGCAGTCCTCCTTCTTGGGAAGGCAATGGAGGAGAATCTCGTTTGCCCTCCTCCCCACCCTTCCCTAAGATTTACATAAACCAGGAATCTTTTGCTTCCCAAACTTGACACTCCTTCTCCTTGTAGTGGAAAGTTACAAGAAGTCCAAGATAATGTTTAGTATCAGGAGACAAGACCACCTGATCTAGCACCGTCACAGCTACATCCCAGGAAGGAGAGAGATTAGTATCTTTATAGTCTTGTTGTGTCTTCCTAATGGCCCATCAAATCTGATGGCCTATCATCTGGTGGGTGTCTTCCCAATACACTCCCAGTTGTAATTATTACATAGTTGATATTCCTAACTTTAGATACAGAAATGATACATGCATACACATTGGATAATCACATTCAGTAAATCATAACCTATCAAATGATATCTTCCATGAGCCATCTGCAGAAAGTATATCTCAGTTATGTCATATCCATATCATAAGCATATTTTCATAAAGGATATGGAGTGTAATGTCTCCATGCCTTGTACTAAAATTACTGCAAGAGTGTGTAGGGTGTGAGCACTGGGATATAGTCTGTCACAAGAGCCTGGGTCAGAATTGCCTTGGGAAACAAACACATGTACCTTTTGCCTAGTTCCTAGTCACTTACTGTGGACTTCTCTCCCCAAATCATGAGAGACAATATTGACCTAAACAGCTGAACAACACTCTGATTGTATCCAGTTATTTCAGTTAGTTGCACAATTTGGGGTGTGCTGTTGTTCACCATTTCAGATGGGAGATGTAAAAACAGTTGGCAGCATGTCCAAAAGCTTGGAGTATTCTCTCCTGTTTGATTGAACTGCACTTGAAGTTTCTCCTTCTCATCACGGAGGGGGCAGGGAAAAGCAAAAATAAAATAAGAAAAGACTATTTGAATAAATTGTCATTTTGTCAAAGTCCCCAATCAATCTGAGCTATAGTCAGGCAAGTCAAACTAATATCTGGTTATGGGACCAAATGGCCCTCAAAAAAGAGGAAAAACCCACAACAGAGAGAGGTATAAGATACATCCAGTTTCATATAACTAGAAATTCCAGAGCAAGTTAAAGGTGATGACTCAGAATCAAGACAAGAGATTCTCCCATTACATTCTCTTTTGATCCATTGAAACCTGCTTCACTCGTTACTATTGAGTTGTATCATTTACAAAACTTCTAGCATCATCATAATGGGGGAAAAAACCAACCTCTCCATCTGCAAACAATTCCATCTCAATAGGAAAAATCTGAGAAGAGGCTTTGCCAATAGTTGGAAACTGAGATTTGAACTCCAAATGATTATACTGCATTTGAGATCCATTCAAATTCCCCTTCCAGGTCTGTGACACTTTCATCTCAGGCCCTAAATCACTATGTTTTAGGATCAAATCTAAGTGTTATTCCCAAGCAGAGGGCTGAGAACACTGAATCATAAGACACAGTGAGAGGTGGAGGTGTAGAAAGTGGAAAACATAAATTCTGGCTCAAAGAGAAAAACACTGCTGGAGTAATTCGGAAAGGGGGAATCCTTGCGACTCACCACTTCTTCTTCAGGTGTCATGGAGGTTGAAAAAACTTATTTTCCTATCCCTAATCCTGCTCCTTCTCTTTGTTATATTTATATACATTTAAAATGAGAAAAATGGTACAAAAACGTTTAACAGAACCCAGTGCAATGTGAAAACAACTGGGAATCAGACAATCTGTCCATAGTGGGGGAATGTGGTGACCAACAATTGCTTTGCAGTGGGAGGAAAAGTATATATGGGATGCACCAAATTTGTTTACACTAGGAAAAGTGATGGATGTTATGTCAAGTCTTCACAAAATTTGCTAAATTACCATAACCACTATAAATAGACTATCTTTTTAATTGAAAAAAACTTTGTTTTTATATCAAGATCACTAATTGAAGCTAGCTAAATCCTAGTGGAATCAAGGCCCAAGTACATTAAACCTCCATGTCCCTAGTTGAGGTCACTCCTGGTTCCCCCACCTGGAGTTGACAGACATTCTTGTTTGAGGGAGACACACTTCCACAACATAGAACAAAGCAGTTGATCATAAAGACTCTGGGGTTCTCCCCAAGGGAGGATGTGCTACAGCAGGGAAAAGCAGACAACTCATCTGGGAGAACTGAAAGATCACAGGGACGCAAATTATGCCTTAAATTTCACTATGTGGGAATTAGTGAAAGGAAAACAATCTTTTCTCAGCTCTAGACGGGGTTTGTATGGTCTATCTCCCTTGCAGTATCTCTAATGATAAATAAAGGCTGTGTTCAGATATAAGAACTTGCCATATTCATAAAATTCATGGGGTCACTCTCTTCTGTGGATCCTCTGATGTCTAATAAGTTTTGAGCTCTGAGCAAAGGTTTTCCCGCACTCACAACATGCGTAAGGTTTCTCCCCTGTGTGGATTCTCTGATGTTGAATAAGGGCTGAGCTCTGAGAAAAGGTTTTCCTGCACTCACAGCATTCATAGGGTTTCTCCCCTGTGTGGATTCTCTGATGTTGAATAAGAGCTGAGCTCCAAGAGAAGGTTTTCCCACACTCACAGCATCCATAGGGTTTCTGCCCTGTGTGGATTCTCTGGTGGCTAATAAGGGTTGAGCTATCAGTGAAGGTTTTCCCACACTCATAGCATTCATAGGGTTTTTCCCCTGTGTGGATTCTCTGATGACTAATAAGGTTTGAACTACCCGTGAAGGTTTTCCCGCATTCACAGCATTCATAGGGTTTCTCCCCAGTGTGGATCCTCTGATGTCTAATAAGCTGTGAACTCTGAGCGAAGGTTTGCCCACACTCATAGCATTCATAGGGTTTCTCTCCTGTGTGGATTCTCTGATGTTGAATAAGGTGTAAGCTCCGAGAGAAGGATTTCCCACACTCACAGCATTCATAGGGTTTCTCCCCTGTGTGGATTCTCTGATGACTAATAAGGGTTGAGTGATCAGTGAAGGATTTCCCACACTCGCAGCATTCATAGGGTTTCTCTCCTGTGTGGATTCTCTTATGTGTAGTAAGGTTTGAGCTCTGAGCGAAGGTTTTCCCACATTCACAGCATTCATAGGGTTTCTCCCCTGTGTGGCTTCTCTGATGGATAATAAGATGTGCTCGCTTACTGAACTTTTTCCCACAGTCAGTGCATGTGTTATTTCTCTCTCCCTTGAGGATAACCTGCTGGGCCATGGTATTCTTGTTGTATTTCTGATTTCCCTGATAATTAACAGATTGACCAGTTTTCTGCATTGGTTGGTTTCCCTGCTGCTTCTCTGGCCAGTACTGACTCTCACAGGCTTTTTCCTGCTCACAACTCCTGGACACACTCTCTTTGCATCTTTGCAGTAACACTCCATGTGGTTCCACTTCCTCATCTTCCTGCTGAGGATTCTGATCCATGGTCTCATTCACCATCCTCATTCACCTGGTGGGACAGAGAAAGAAAAACCTCAGAAACCAGAATGGAAAAGGGGAGAACAAACCAAAAGAACAGCTGGAGATGGAAAAAGTTTCCCCAAACTCTTCTTTAAAGAGGAGAGAGTAGGGGATCAATTCTGCATCCAGTTCCCATCTAAACACTCAGGGAGAAGGAAGTTCAGGGAGGGAGCTACTGCCATGAGTTAGTCAGGATGGGTAGGAAGCCATGAGCAATATCTGTCCTGAGCATATGACACCTGCTGGAGACAATCCTGAATTCAGACAGCTCACAAGTCTTTGTTGGGAATCCCAGCTGTTTCCTTCAGGAACTGATAGTATTTGAGTTGGTTTAATGATCACTCACCTGTACTGCTGCCTCTCAGGATCTCGCTTTCCTCTGAGCTCTGGGGGAAATGGCTCTTCCTCACATACCATTCTCTAACTAATCTCACCCTTCGCTGCCTCCTGGGACCCAAGGAACAGCCACTCCTTGTGTTCTCTCCTCCCCTCCCATTGCCCACAGCCCTCCTTGTTATCAGTGCTCCCAAATTCTCTGCTCCCCAGCCATTTTCACCCCATAATCCCACTGTCTCAATTGTTCTGTGGTCCTGATTCCCAAGAGCTCCTGCCAAAAATGTGTCCCATTTCTCCCTCCCATAGCTAGCACCCCTTTTTCCTGGAGCACCTGCTACCCAGTACCTATGCTCCCCTTACTCTAACCAGCAGCAATCCTTCCAGATCCTTGAGTTCCATTTCTTCCAGCCCTCCACAGCATCCTAACTCCCTATAGCATCCCCACCACTAGTGCCTCCAGCACTCCTGGCTCACACGAGCTCTTTGCCCAAAATCTTCCTCTCCCCATTTTCTGACAACCTCCCCGTTATTATCATTTATGATTTCTGTTATCATAACACCTAGTAGTGCAAATGGGACAAGGATCCCATTCTGCTGGACATTCTACAAACACAGAACAAAAAAGTCTTTGCCCCAAAATATGAGAATCTAAGAATAAGACAAGAGAAGGATGGATACAGACAGACATGGGTTTGACAGAGATGACAATTTTCTGCAATATCCTGGACCATCCTTACTGAATTAACTTAAACCTTACTGAATTAAGTTTTCAGTATCCTAGGAATTTATTGTATTAAAAATATGAGTGTGTATGTAATACTGTAGGATGGTCTGTAACATCTCTGGGGAGGGGACCTGGCTAACAAAAGTCCTAGAAAGTGTTATGAGCGCCAAAGGACTTTTTGAAACAATGTGCTAGATAAAGTTAAGTGGGATAGATTCCTAGGAAATACATGGGGGGAGGAGAAGGCAATGTCTCACCTCCACACCAAAGCTATGGAAGCTGCACCCTGAGGAGAAACCATTGCCCGCTGATCACCTATTACATGAATGTAAGTTCTACTCCTGGGAGCATTCTGCACCAAAAAAATAAAAATTCTGCTCACAGTATTTTAGAATTCTTTATATTTTGTGAAAATAACACAATTTAATCACACCAGTTTCAATTATTTTGGTAATTTATTTAAAAATACCTGTCAGCAAGTATTTCTCTATCAATACAGAGCACAAAAAGGTTAAGTAAATGGTTTTTGACAAAAAGATTCATTACTAGGTATATTAATACAAAACTGAAATAATTCATTTAAACTAGAATAGAGAAATGTATTTCCAGCACTCCCAGAAGCAGTACAAAATCTTGTGGGAATCAGGGGTAATGGAGGGGAGGATGGAGTGGAAAGTAATTGCTGGGAAGGGGTCTGGATGTTAATCTGGAGGGTTTGCGGGGGCGGGTGGGAGAAGTATAGAACAGTTTTTGATGGGGAGGATTGTTAGGGAGCCTCCCCAATGCAGACCCTAGCTGACCCCTAGTCTCTCTCTCTCTCATTCAGTCAGGCACATCTGCCTCTGTCCCCATGTGTCTTTGAACCCCCACTCAGGCACCCCACTCCCCCATGTGTCCCTGCACCTATTCCCCCATCCCCATGTGGCCCTGCGATCTCACTCAGCCACCCTCTCCTCTACCCTAGGTGTCCCTGCACTCCCTCCCCCTTCCCCATATGGCCCTGTGTCCCCACTCAGCCACCCCCTCCCATCCCCATGTGTCCCTACACACCCACTCAGCTACCCCTCCTCCTCCATTCCTATGTGTCCCTGCAACCCCTCTGTCCCTAAACCCCCTCTCCCATTGAGGCCCCACACCAGTCTGTCCCTCCCCACTAGGTCTTCTGAACCTCAGTCTGACCACTCAGCAGCCCCATGTGCCCATGCTGTCCATCCCTTCATAGCCAGTACTTCCTGACCTGGCCCCACAGTTAGTGCGCTATGAGGAACCCAGCCTCTTCTCCCTATCCGCAGCAGGAGCCAGTCGTGCCAAGGGCGGCTGCTCTCTGTTCTGGTGCCACACCAGACCCAGGTAGGAAAAAGGTACAACTGCAGCACATCTCTGGCAGAATGTATTTTCTGCAGAGAAAAAAAATTCTGCACAGCACATGAATTCTACACATCTGCAGAATTCACCCAAGAGTAAAGTTTAGAGGCTCAAACTGGATAAAAAAGAGTGACTCTCAGATGCATGGGTATGCTTGTTCTGAGCTAACAATTATGAGCTTGCAACCAGAAAAAAAACCAACAACCTCTTGGTGGGGTTTGAAGGTCTGTTCCAGTGCCTCAGCCCTTGGTGGGGCAGGGGTGATCTCTGGTAAGCTTATTAGCATGCATATAGGTTTTACTATTCTTTTTTAAATGTTCGCTCTGTAATCTTTTAACTTGAGAATCATTGTTTGCTGGGAAATGGCTGTGTGGTAAGTTAAGCAGGGGTAGTTACACTGTTCGTAGCCTCTCAGGAAGGAAGGCAAAGCAGGCCTGCTGAGGGGATCTGCCTTGCTGGGGAATTCACAGGGTAGGCAGGGAGCTGTGCAGCCTGGATATACATCTCTCTCCCTCCTGACTGTTGTGGGTTTCTACCCAAGAGAGGGGCTGGCTGGGCAGCCTGAGAGTGGGTGCCCTTGCTGGACCACAGAGGGGGAATACAGGTCCAATGAATACAGGATCTGAATAGTGACAGGGGGACCACAAGGAAACAAGACAAAATTTGTCACCCTGATAAATAATGGTCTCAGCACACCAGCACCCTAACCGTTGTCATATGTTTGAAGGCTTCATGGAACAAGGGAGTTGTATGGAGGGATGGGAAGGATGATAACAAGATAGGTCTGGGGATGCTTACATAGGCGCCAACCTGCTGGCGGGTGCCTGCGCCCCCCTGCCCCTGGCCCCACCCTGACTCCACCCCCATTCCAACCCCATCCCGAGAGTCCCCGCCCTAACTCTGCTCCCCATCCCTATTGGATCCCTTCCCCAAATCCCCACCCCAGCCCCGCCTCTTCCCCCAGCGCGCCACATTCCCCCTCCTCTCTCCCTGCCCCACGAATCAACTGTTTTGCAGCGCTGGGAGGGAGGGGGGAGAAGCAGGATGTGGCAGCTCGCTTGCGGAGGAGGTGGAGGTGAGCTGGAGCAGGGGGGGCGGGGCGGGGCCTATGGATGCTTATGGGAAGTTCCTTCAAAGAGCAAGGAGCAGCATAAAAAAAAAGCACAGAACCATAGAAATGTAGGGCTCGAATGGAGCTCAAGAAGTCATCAAGTCCAGACCCATGTACTATGACAGGACCCAGTAAACCTAGACCATCCCTCACAGACATTTGTCCAATCTGTTTTTTTAAATTTTCAATGATGGGGAATTCACAATCTCCCTTGGAAGCCTATTCCAGAGCATAACTATCCTTATAGGTAGAAAGTTTTTCTTAATATCTAACATAAATCTTCCTTGCTGCAATGTAAGCTCATTAAGGACCTGGCAGGTGAGATCTCTGAATCATTAGAGATAATCATTGAAGGTGTCTTCAAGTCAGGAAGACCTGATGAAATCAGCCAGTTCCTTAATTATTCTTGGATGTAAGAGAATCCTGAGCCATTGATGATTATCTTTGAGGACTCATAAAGGATAGGAGATATCCCAGAGAACTGAAAAAAGGGAAACATAGTACCTAATTACAAAAAGGGATCAAGGACAGCCTAGGGAATTATAGACCAGTCAACTTAATTTTTGGTAACCAGAAAGATGATGGACCAAATAATCAAACAAATTGTAAGTCAAGAAAATAAGGTGAGACGCAACTGTCAACATACATTTGTCAAGGATAAATCATATCAAACCAACCTAGTTTTCTTTGAAAGAATAACAAGCTTTGTGGATGGGAAGAGCAGTAAATATGATATATTATGTCCAGGACTCAGCGGTCCAACGTAACCTGCGACCAGGCTGAACGGTAGGGAGAGAGGGTCCTTGGGGACCCAGCCTATCCCTTAATGCCACGGCTCATGAAGCCGTACACAGGCAGCCTGGACAGTAGTCAGGACCTGTTCAACTATAGGCTGAGCAAGTGCCGAATGGTGGTTACATGGGAGGACATCTGGAGCTCCGAGAACATATCATCCTGAGTCCTCTGTTTTCTCCTTCTAATCTTCACTAGCCTTTGCGAAGGAGAAACATTTGCAGCTGGTGAAGGAGATGGGAGAGGTGGTTTAAAAAGACACATTTTAGAGAACAATGGGTACACTCTTTCACGTTAAATTTTGCTGTTCACATTACACAGCACATGTGCTTTCGTTACAAGGGCGCATTTTTCCACTTATATTGAGGGCCTGCCGGTTTGGTGTGAGAGATCACTCACGCAGTGCCAGACAACAGAATTCAGGTTGCAGGCAGCCATGATAAGCCACAGTCTTTTGGCTTTTTTAACCTTCATAACATGTGGGAATGGTTTCAAACAGCAGCGCCCTCATTTCCCATACCAAGCACCCGTTGGGTTGGCCATTTAAAATGGGTTTGCAATGTAAAAGGAGGGGCTGCGGTTTCCGGGTTAACATACAGCACAAACCCAACTACCACCCCCCCACACACACACACACCCATTTCTCTGGGATGATCACTTCACACACACACACACACACACACACACACACACACACACACACACCGTGGCTAACAGCGGGGAACATTTCTGTTCAGCCGAGCAGGAATGGGCACCTCTGAATGTCCCCTTAATAAAATCACCCCATTTCAACCAGGTGACCGTCAATGATATCACTCTCCTGAGGATAACAGAGAGATAAGGAATGGATGTTGTCTGCATGCCAGCAAACACCGGGACCATACGCTGCCATGCTTTGTTATGCAATGATTCCAGACTACGTGCTACTGGCCTGGCATGGTAAAGTGTCCTACCATGGAAGACGGGATAAGGCAGCCCTCCCCAGAAACCTTTTGCAAAGGCTTTGGGAGTACATGAAGGAGAGCTTTCTGGAGATGTCCCTGGAAGATTTCTGTTCTATCCCCATACACGTTAACAGACTTTTCCAGTAGCTGTACTGGCTGTGATTGCCAGGGCAAATTAATCATTAATCATTAAACACGCTTGCTTTTAAACCATGTGTAATATTTACAAAGGTACACTCACCAGAGGTCCCTTGTGTGCCCTCAGGGTCTGGAAGCATACCTTGGGTGAGTTCGGGGGTTACTGGTTCCAGGTCCAGGGTGATCAACATATCCTGGCTGTTTGGGAAACCGGTTTCTCCACTTCCTTGCTGTGAGCTATCTTCACTGTCTTCATCATCATCTTCCTTGTACCCCGAACCCACTTCCCTGTTGCATGATTCTCCATTGATGGAGTCAAAGCACATGGTTGGGGTAGTGGTCGCTGCACCCCCTAGCATGGCATGCAGCTCCGCGTAGAAGCGGCATGTTTGCGGCTCTGCCCCGGACCTTCTGTTTGCCTCTCTGACTCTGTGGTAGGCTTGCCTTAGCTCCTTAATTTTCACGCGGCACTGCTGTGCATCCCTGTTATGGCCTCTGTCCTTCATGGCCATTGAGACTTTTTCTAATATTTTGCCATTTTGTTTACTGCTACGGAATTCAGCTAGCACTGATTCGTCTCCCCATATGGCGAGCAGATCCCGTACCTCCCGTTCTGTCCATGCTGGAGCTCTTTTGCGATCCTGGGACTCCATCATGGTTACCTGTGCTGATGAGCTCTGCATGGTCACCTGTGCTCTCCACGCTGGGCAAACAGGAAATGAAATTCAAAAGTTTGCAAGGTTTTTCCTGTCTATCTGGTCAGTGCATCTGAGGTGAGAGTGCTGTCCAGAGCGGTCACAATGAAGCACTGTGGGATAGCTCCCGGAGGCCAATAACGTCGAATTCCGTCCACACTACCCCAAATCTGACCTGCAAAGGCCGATTTCAGCGCTAATCCCCTCATTGGAGGTGGAGTAAAGAAACCGGTTTAAAGGGCCCTTTAAGTTGAAAAAAAAAGGGCTTCGTCGTGTGGACGTGTCCAGGCTTAATTCGATTTAACACTGCTAAATTCGACCTAAACTCGTAGTGTAGACCAGGCCTTTGGCAAAAGCAGCCTCAGTGAAGTACTACAATCTCTGGCTCCCTAAAATCTTCCCTTCCTACCCCCACCAGACCCTCCTACTTCCTAGAGCAACCACTCTCCAACCCCGTCACACTCCCTGTCCCTCTAACCGCAGTGTTCCCCACTACCAGTGAACCCACAACACCTACTCAATCCTCCTTCAACACCACCACCACTGCTGGGCCCTCCACCCTCTTTTCCCCATTCCCAGTCTCCCATTTGCCCAGCTTACACCATTACCAGCTCATGGGAGCTCCTCCTCCTTCCATTGTGTTGGGATATTTTAGGGTTAAATATAACAATAAGCTGCTAATGTGCTAACATGGCATTAGGGGTCAAAGGCATATGTAGGCAGTATTTCTTTGTCTAATACATAAGTTGCAGATTCTTCCCTTATCTGTTGCTTGTAAGGATTGATAAGGATGCAGCTGCAGGAGAAATGCCTTTTGTGTAAAAGGAATGTTATCTTTCCCTCCCTCCTTTTCCCAGCTACATAAACAAGTCCTGGCTCATGGCCCCTTTCTCCCTCGCTCCCCTAAGAACTGTTAATTAAGGGAATTCGTAGCAACAATCACTGCAAATAAATGTATTTTCAAGATAAAAATGTTTATATAATATGCGTAATGCTGTAATCAGTCAATGGGGTGGATATAATCATAGCATGGGTGTTTCTATTACTTAATAAGGGTTTTTGGGGTGTTGTAACAGATGTAGGCGTGTACATAGTAACAAACAAAAAGAGTGTGTTGTAACTAATTTAGTGCTTACTGGACAATTGGGTCCAGGGGAACAAGTATCGCAATAAAGGATTCCATCTACTCAATCCACCTCTGGGACAACCTCCTCTTTTTCTTCTAACATCTGGCGTCACAAACAGGATCCCAGGGGAGAGTCATGCCTGATCACCACTTCTCACCATGGATTTGATGAATAAGTTGATTGGGCCCTTTACTTCAACCCTGGTTAAGAAGTTTATTAATAAACTGGTGGGGAGATAAGGGGGTCCTTATGCAACTCCCTCTGGGGACGGTCAGGATTGGCCAGCCATTCAGGGGTGGGTGGAACCTTCCCTGGCATCCAGGTGCTCCAAGGAGTTTATTAATAAACCGGTAGGGAAATGGGAGGGTCCTTCTGTGGCCCCCACCCCCAGAGATTGTCAGGATTGGCCAGCCATCCAGGGGTGGGTGGAAGCTGCCCTGACATCCAGGTACTGCCAGGATAAGAAAAAGGCTGTTTTGCAGGCCCACTGTGAGGGTCTGTCAGGTTTTAGCTGAAAATCTATGGATTATTTTAATCATCTTAAGTCAAAGAACCTGGCCCAGAGGGTCAAGTAGACGCCTTAAAGTAAAATTCTTGTTCCCCAGCCCCTATTTACCCACCCATCCCTTCTCATAGGCTGTGAGTAACCTTTCAAGTTTAGTGCTGCTTCAGCAAGAGCTGCTGAAGAGTTCTAAATCAAAGTTGGGGTAGTTAAAAATAATTTGGCACAACAGGATTTAAAGTCAAAAGCAGAGTTAACAAACTACCTTAAAAAAAAAACTGGAGCCGAGACTTGGTCTTGGGGGAGTGAAAAACTGGCAGGGTTTGCAGGAGCTGGTAAAAAAAAACCCATTCTCCTTCCAGAGGCAGGATGAGAACCTAGGGGCGAGGGTTCCCAACTGTTTCGACCCAGGGAGCCCTACTCTTAGCTCAGAGCTAATGATATCCTTTTCCACCTTATTTTTCTTAATTTGCTGCTGGTAGCCTGTACTTTAAAAGGACCTCACAGGGTTAATTGCTTTCTTTCCACCTCGTCCTCCTCCCTCTCCCCCCCCCCACCCCTTTTCCCACACTTGGTTTTCTGAAGTTTTAATGGATGGTACTTTGAATACCTAGGGAAAGTTTGTTTGGACAAAGCATGACAGAAGTCTGCTGCATTTCATTGAAATTTTTAAAGTAAAAGGTCCCTGGGTGACCATGAAAACAAATGTTTTACTGCCTTTTTAAACAATCCCAAGGTAAAGGAAGTAAGGCATCTGTGTTGCAGGGATTGTACTTGGTGGCTAAGTCATTACAGGCAAAATATACCACCTTAAAAGAGTTAAATACACAAGTAAGTAATTTAAAGTAAATGAAGAGTTACAAGTAGCCTTTGTAGAAATTAATACTACAGAGTTTGGAGGGAAGTAAACAGTTGGGAGTTGTGAAAATGTTAAAAGGTAATGGTTGTGAAAATGTAAAAAAGTAACAGTTGTGGTGTTATAAAAGGAAAATTTTTGGTTTAAAAATAAAACCCAGTTATGTAAATGTAAATATATGTGCAACTCAGTACAGTTACATTGGGTAGACTCCTAGTAGTTAAATTATACAAGGGGGTCAGGTGGCTACCACCACCACTGCATTTTTGACCCCAGGAGCCTTTATAGCTATTGAGGGGAAAATGGGACCTTTTCCCACAGAAATGGTCTGTAATGGACTGCTGCAGGCAGCAAGCAGCCAGATACTCTGATCTATATTATCTGATTATTGAACAAGTTAATCAAAATCACTAAAAGAATGTAAGGGGTTTCTATTGGAACTTAACTTGACTACAGGGTAAAGTTATATAAAAATAATAAAAGCAGTGCAAGGAGTGTTAAGCGAGCGAGAGAGAGAGAATGTAAGGTTTTAAGGACCTAAACCAACACTCATGGTTTATAAAATCCTGTTTGTAGTTTTAAAATAAATTGGTCTGGCTTTATTTTTTAAATAAAAAAAACAATTCCACTAAAATTCCATTTGAATCTCTCATTCAAAGTTGCAACACTGACAGACCCTTGTGCTAGACACGGGCAGATAGTGTAATGTGGCTTTGGTATTTCGCATTTAACCCTTTGGGTACTTCAACGTTTTTATAAAGTATATCATCTTTTTAAATAAGGACCAGAAAATGTGTTCCCGGCTGGGACAGCCAGAACTGGAAGAATGGGGAGAAATTCTGGATTTTTTTATTTTTTATTTTTTTAAGTAATAAATAGCAGCTAAAATCTGCAGGAGTACAGTGTACCTCTGAAGGAAAGGCAGGGGTGAAATGTACAAGGGAGCAATGTTAGAAACACGGAGCCTTGGGTTGGCTCTGGGCGATTGGACTGTCGCTTTGGTGGGGGTGCATGAGAACTCTGTGGGCACAGGAAAGGCAGTTACACCTTCTGTAAAAGTTAATGTGGCTAATATAATGTTGTAGAGTTGAACTGTGCAGGGGGTGTGCATTTTCCCAAAACATCTGCGGTGTGTATTGTAGACGAGGTAAAAAATGCAAACAAAGCATGCAATGTAATTAAAATCCTATTAGGGCTCCAAAAGGAGCCACAATAGGCTGTGTTTTCTTTTCCAAATGGCTGTGTGTTCTAAAAGCAGAAGTTAAAAGTAAAAAGTAATCAAAACTCTGGTGGAAATTAATTGTGTCCCTTTTAAGACAGAGCCTCTGAGCTGCTAATAGCTTTGAATCCAAAAGCAAGCCAGACAGCATCTGTGTAAATGCAAATCACCTAGCTGATAAAGGAAAAAGAAAACTGACCATAAATGGCAGCACAAAGGAGCTGCAAATAATAAATAAACCTGGTCTGTTGTACAAAAGGGGAAACTGAGGTACACCACCTCATAAATTTAATAATTGAACCCTTTCTCTTTAAGGGTAAAAACCTGCCTATAAAACAAAACCAGGAAAGCATGAAGGTAATTCTTCTGTTTTTCCTGCAGTCAACAAAAAAATTTGTAAAAGAAAAAGGTATTTTTAAGCAATAATCTGTCCCCTCCAAGGGGCTGGGAAATGTTTATTTTGTTTTTCAGATACTGTGGGCAAGCTGGTACCAGTGAAAGAACAACCCAGAACACTATGGGTCTACTGTCACGACCAAGATTGTGTTGTGTGTTTTGTGTTGTTTGTCTTGTTATTACCATTATTTTGGTGAATATTGTACAAGGAAAATTAATGCATAGAAAAGCAAAGGCCAATGCTTGATATGACCTTCCTGGGGAACACGGTCTATCGGGGGGAAGGGGGGGAGAAAGAATCAAATAATGTACCTCATTCCAGGAGAATACCATCCATTCCCAGTTCCTAAATGGAGAGTTCCTTACCTAGTCTTTGACCAGTTGGGGCCCAGCCTGCTGCTATTGGGAATGGAAAATGAAGGATGGAAATGGGTTTATTACATGCAAATAAAAAAGCACAGAATGGGAGTTAAAAAGAAAAATGTATGAATTATTACATGCATATTACAGGTTGACCTACAAAGGGGAAACCAAGAATTCTCTGGCCTGGAATGGAACAATCGTTGTTGCTAATCATAATTGTCACTATTGTAAACTCAACCCGCCTCTGAGTCAACCTGCTGTTTTTTTTTTTTTTTAAACACATTGTACCTAAACATCCCTGATTTTCTCTTATGTTAGTCCTCCACACCCCACTCCCCTTCATCCCCTCTGCTCTCAACCCTCCTGCCTACATGTCACCCCACGAATACCAGCTCACCATCATCTTTCTGCCCTCCTCCTCCTCTCCCTTGTCTCAAGGACTCCTGAATGAGACCCTCACACTGTCTCCTGTCCACAGATGGGTGCACCTGATTACTACATTCTCCATGCATTTAGAAAGTTATCATAGCAGACCACCAGCTGCACTAGATTTAAGGTTCAGCATTACTTTCTGGTTAAAGGAATTCACATGCTTACTCACATTGTCCTGAAATACACTGCTCATCATGTGGGTGCAGGACAGGGTTAGTATTCCAAAGATGGGGTTAATTGCTCCAGAGATTCCTGTGCTACAGCCCTCCGAAAACAAGCTTTTGACCAAAATCACCTTGCTCTGATAACATTCTCTTGCACACAATTGTGGCTCAAAACTGTGGTGCTGATTATCCCCTGACTGCTAGTCACTTGGCATCTATCTCAGCTGGTGTACAGTGCACACTGCCTGTTTGGGGGAGCAGTACCAAACAAGTTAATAACTATAGTGCTTGGAACTTCAGATCAGCAAAAGCCAAACTGATAAGAACATAAGAATGGCCACATCGAGTCAGAAAAATGGTCCATCTAGTGCAGTAGCCTATCTTCTGGTAGCAGCCAATGCCAGACTCGTCAGAGGGAATGAACAGAAGGAGCTATTCGAGTGATCCATCTCCTGTCATCCACTCACAGCACGTGGCAGTTAGAGGCTTAGGGTCACCCAGAGCATGGGGTTGAATCTCTGACCATCTTGGCTAGTAGCAGTTGATGGACCTATCCTCCATGAATTTATCTAATTCTTTTTTTAACCCAGTTATAATTACAGCCTTCACAACGTTCCCTGGCAATGAGTTCCACAGGATGACTGTGCATTGTGTGAAGAAATACTTCCTTTTGTTAGTTATAATTCTGCTGCCTATTAATTTCATCGCATGACCCCTGGCTCTTGTGCTATGCGAAGGGGTAAATAACACTTCCTTATTCACTTTCTCCACACCATAGTTACACCCACACACACCCCACCACATAAGAGCAGCCAGGAAGCAACAGAGTGAGGGGAGGAAAAAAAGCACCCCCACTCCTCCCAGCAGAGTGAGGGGGCAGGAGTCTTCACATTCATCACTCACCTACTAGACAGAAGCTGATACAGGAGATGGAGCCCCCAGTTGGGTCCAGGGACAACTCCCTGGTGTGAATCACAACACCCTCATCATTGCCAGCAGCCAAATAGGAGGAGATGCAGTGTCTTCCCTGAGCTTCACTAGTGGGTGCCCCTTTATATCTCACAGCAGCCTCTGGCCAGTAAGTTCAGGCTCCAGTATTGAAGTCTGGTAAGTTTCCCTAGCCCAGTCCAGGGGAGTTGTTTCCTGCTTGACTAAGTAGGGAATTCCCACCCACAAACCATAGGGGTCTGTTTCTGTGATGCCTAGATCCCAACAAACAGATCTCAGCAGATTTATCACACCCTGTCCCCCTCCCTTTCTCCACCTTGTGGCTTTCCTACCCCCTCCCATTTCCAGACCAGCCCCCTCAGAAGTGCCCACTTCCTCTGTATTTACTGCCCTTCTTCCTCCAAAGAGAACCCACCAGCAACTCCCTGATAATCTCTACCTCAAATGGCTCCACTGCAGCCATTTCCCTTCCCTGGCCCCAGGAAGGACAGAGCTGGATGTTACGCTGCAGCCTGCTAGGGCAAAAAGGGCAATTGGGGACATGTCAGAACAGGAAATAATTTCACAGCACAATTCCCTCCAGGCTCTTTCCCTGCACACGGATGGTCTAGTGTGTCATGCAAATACAACAATTCAAAACACAGTAATGGAGGAGCAGGGGCTTTATCTACACAGACATCTGTTAGAAAAGGAATTCAACCAAACACAAAGTGTCCAATAAGTTCTTGGAATGTACTGGGAACACCTGTTTTCTTTGAGAGGATGGAAGCAGTAACTGGAGGATGAAGGAATGAGTTAGGAAACTGAATGGTAAAGCAATATGGGCAAAAGTGATGAGAAAATGATCGATGTCACGGTTCTATGAGAAGGAAGGCATGAGAGCAGCAGAATAAGGATAATGGCTGTCCAAAAGGCAGACTTCAACCAACGCGGAGAACTGGTAGGTGAGGTACCAGGGGAATAAAATCTCAGAGGGAGAAAAGAGTTCAGGAGAGCTGGCTGGCAGTTCCTCAGCAACAAAATTAAAGGAGCAGCAGCAAAGGATCACAATGTGAAGGAAAGAAAGAAGAATAAGTGGCCAATATGGTTCTACCATAAGTTCTTTCATGACCAGAAAATAAAAAGGAATCCTATAAAAAGTGGAATCATGGACAAATTTCTATGGATGAGTACAAAAGATTGCACAAGCATGTGGAGACAAAATCGGAAAGATTAAGTCACAAAATGAGTTACATCTTGAAAGGGACACAAAAAAGGCAATAAGATAAGGGTTCTATAAATATATTAGGAGCAAGAGACCGGGGAAGGAAAGTGTAGGTCTTCTACTTACCAGAGAAGAAGAAGAGCTAATAATAGATGACATCAACAAGACAAAGGGGTTTAATGCCTTTTTACATTCACTAAAAAAATGTAATTGTGACCAGATACTTAATTATTCTTAACCAAGAGGGGGAAGGAACAGAAACCACAATGGGGAAATAAGAAGTTGAAAACATATTTACATAAGTTAAATGTATTAAAGTCAGCAGGGCCTAATGCAATTCATCCTGGGGTACCTGAGGAATTAGATGAAGCAATCTTGGAACAGTTAACAATGATCTTTGACAACTCCAGGAGGATGGTGAGGTGCCACAAGACTGGAGAAGGGCCAACATAAAACCTGTCTTCAAAAAGGGGAGCAACACAGGCCTGGGAAATAAAGACCAGTCAAGCCTAATTTAGATACCCAGAAAGAAAAATGTATTAAACAGCCAATGTATAAGCACCTAGAGGATAGTAAAGTGATGAGTTATAGCCAGCATAGATTATCGAATACAAATCATGCCAAACCAATCTAATTTCTGGCTTTAACAGAGGTACTGGCCTTATGGATTGGGGGGGGGGGGGGACACTGTAGACATGACATATCTTGATTTTAGTAAGGCTTTTGACAGAAGACCCCATGACATTCTCATCAGCAAACTAGGAAAATGTGGTGTACTTGAAAGTCTGTACTCAAAGAGTAATTTTAATGGTTCACTGACAAACAGGGAGGATGTATCTAATGCGGTCCCACGGGAACCAATCCTCGATCTGCTACTACTCAATATTTTCATTAATGACTTGGATAATGGAGTGGAGAGCGTGCTTATTAAATCTGCAGATGACACCAAGCTGGGAAGAGTTGTAAACACGTTGGAGAACAGGATTAGAATTCAAAATGACCTTTATAAATTAGAGAATTGATCTGAATGAACAAGATGAAATTCAATAAAGACAGGTGAAAAGTACTACAATTTAGGGAAGGAAAATCCAATGCACGACTACAAACTGGGGACTAACGGGCTAGGAGGCAGTAGTACTCAAAAGGATCTGGGGGTTATAGTGGATCACAAATTGAATCTGAGCCAGCCATGTGACTCAAATGTGACGAAGGCTAGTTCAGTACTGGAATAGGTTATCGAGGGAGGTTGTGGAATCCCCATCATTGGAGGTTTTTAAGGACAGGCAGGTCAAACACCCCAGTGTTGGGGGCTGGACTAGGTGATCTCTCATGGTTCATTCCAGTCCTACAGTTCTCTGATTCTATTCTGAGGAAATGTTTGGTCATTTTATTACACCACTGACCCAGCCCACCCCACTAATACTAAACAGCCAAGACATTTTGAAACCCTCCCAGTAACGAAGTCTGGGAACCAAATACAAGAGGAGAGCAGAACAAAAGGAGTGACTTTGGGGGATTTCCCCTGACATTGTCCCCAGGGCAGCACACACCCACAGCCAGGGACACAGGCAGAGTCAGGAATTGGCTTTTCCTCTCCCTGCACTTCACCTTGTTCACTGGAAAATGAATCTGCCCAGGGATGCTGCAGTAAGTGTGTGTGGGCAAGTTAGAGATCTGGAATCTCTCTCCCCAATTATTTCTCCCACTGCCACTATCAATCTCTCTCTCTCCTTCTTCTCCTTGTGTTTCCCATCTCCTGTCCCGCCCGCTCTGGTGGACAGACAGCCATTGCTGGGTGTTCACTCTCTTATGGCTGGATCGGCTCCTGCAATTGCTAAGGGGAGGAGAGATGTAGGGTGAGGAGGGGCTGTTCCTGCAGAGTCACTTTCATGCCCATCCCCAGCACATTCCCTGAGGTCTCTATCAATCACCTGGAATATCTGGCTCAGATGTTGGTGTGGGCAGAGCCTAGAGCTGGCCCATGGAGCTAATTACAACTGGAGAAAGTCCTCACTTTGTCTGGGCACAGAGGAAGCTTCACTCCAAGTCACTTCCAAGCCCAGACCCCACCGGGGAAGCAGCAGCTGCTCAGTCTGGGCTCCCAGATCACAACGCAGGCAGCAGCGTCTGACCCAGGAAGCTCAACCCCAATATCCTGAGAAGAGAGAGAGGCACAGTCAGACAGAGACTAAGGGCTTCCAGCCACCCTTTAGAAACAACCGAAACTCCCTCCCCACAGGGACATATCCTGATTTTATTTGCTCCCATGTTTATCTCATGTTGCTCCATGTTCTTCTTTGAAGTGTCTCTTGTTTAACACTGGTCTCAGTGAAACCAGAAACATGGCTCAGGAGGGAGGAGGTCAGACTCCTTTCCTCTTCCCTTATTCCCTCCCCTTCTTCTGAGGATTCAAAGCAACAGTTTTCCCTCCAAAACCTGCAGTTCCTCCAGTTTTGAAAAGGTGGAGCAAAGCAAAGTCTGTCGTAATTTCATATCAGTAATTGATAAATGGATAGGAAGTTATCAGCAGCCCCTGCCAGCCATTCACACGTGGGGGGAGCCCTGGGTAATGCTTCTTTAACAGGAGAATGGATGTATGGAGGAGCCAGATTTTGTAAGAAATTTCCATGCCCGGTGACTGACAGATAATGGCCAATAGGGACCCACTCCAAGACAACTACATCTCAGCACTGGGCGAAGCAACCCCTCATGGAGACCATTTGTCATGGGGGTTTGGGAGCCAGATGCTGGCGAACATGGTGAGGGGAAAGTGAGGGGCTAATACAGCAGCCACTCTGGGTACAGCCTGGGCAGCAAGGAGCCAGTCCCAGACTGAGTCCTCATCATGTGCCCCGTGAGGAAAAGAAGAGGTTCCAACCAACTGTCCTGTGAGCTGCTGGGAGACACTGTTCCCCCAAACAGGGGGAGGCCTCTGGCTTTGGTGTATATTAAATATGGGGCAAGTCACTTTCATGAGCAAACATTTTAATGAAGATAAAGGGGGAAAGAAATGAGTCTCAAATGAGAGGAGAAAGTTGATCATTTAACTCCCTGCAACCGCCAGGATGGAGAATGACTAAGGCAACAAATTCCCTCCAAAACAGAAGGATTTGCTGCAACTAAACATGGGAACGTCTGCAAACACAAGATGCTTTTAAACAGACATTTGATAATTACATGGAAAAAGATAAAATTTGACAGCTGCTGTCTATTTTAAGTCATTAAAGAGAAAGGGGTGGAAATCTGGAGAATTTTGGATCAATTTTCACAAAGTAGAGCAGAAAGTGAAAAAATGTGAAGAATTTTATATCGATATTCAATAGTAGGTAAAGAGGTAAAAAGAGTGAATTTCATATTGTTATTTGACAAATTGAGAGAAAATGGGGAACATCTGCAAAACTTTTCTAAATATATTCAAAAATTTGAGAAAAGGTCAAAATGTGAGGATATTTTATGTTAATATTTTATTATTAGTGAGATATGGAAAAAATCTCAGGGAATATTAAATTAGAAATAGCTAACTAGAGAGAAAGGAGGGCAATTTTTTAGGCTATTCTCCTGAAGAAGAGATCTGTGTGTAATTCAGAAATGTATCTCTCACACCAACTGAAGTGGGTCTAATAAAAGATATTACCTTACCCACCTTATCTTTCTAAATGCAAAGCAATGCACATTGGAGAGAAAAACTAGAGGTACTTATAAACTCTACTGGGTGGTAAATTAACTGTCAACTGTAGCCCATATAGCTAGCTTTAGCATTTATTTTATGCAGCAGTAATGCAAGGGACCCACAGGCATGTTTCATGTACGACACCGGCATCGGCAGTTAGCATCAGGCTTGAGGTCTATGAACTCTGGCACAGATAAATGGCCTAAGGGTCACCCCTTTTTGTCCGTAAAGACACCAGCCGACCAGAGGAACATGAGCTAACACCGGCCTTCAGATAGAACATCCACAGATGTCTGACCACAGGAATTCCATGGCAACGTATTGACACACATGACACCAACATGAGATCATTAACACACTAACCTATAGGAGCACACCCCAACATTAGCACAGAGAGGAAATACAAATAAGGAAGAGGGGAGAAACCCCTACTGAACATGCATTACACCTAGCAATATCAGCAGAACATATTATAGGCTACACAACCCAAGAAAGGGATCTGCATGTTGCTGTAGACAGATCAACGAAAAGCTCCACTCAATGCACAGCTGCCAGCAAAAAAACTAACAACATGTTAGGATTCATAAGGAATGGGATGGAGAATAACACCAAACATTTGTATATAAATCAAGGGGGCAGCCTCTAATATCCTGGGACCACCCTGGCTACTACAGCACTGCACACAGAATATTTTATATCTATCTTTGAGAACTGGGGAAGAAATAGGTCTAAAAAGAAACATTTGATAATGAAAGAAAACCACACGGATCTGAAGAGAGTTTATATTAAGTGAGTGAGAGTAGTTAGACAGTTTGATGAGATTGTATATGGAAGTTCAATAAACAGACAGTAATAATTTTCCCCACTCACCCCTACACCATTCACATGGGCAGCAGGGAGCCCTTTGGGGAGGTGCTTTAAGAGGGTACGTGAGGGGAGTATGAAGCAGGAAAACTCCCTGGCATTGGGGAGGAGGCAGCAGCAGGGGCAGGCAGGTGACTGGCAGCTGGGGGGAGCTGTGTTGGGCAGTTGCGGGTAGCAGTAGCCAAGACTGTGTAACCTTGGACTGGACAATCTCCAGTGGGGACTTTTTCCTCCCGTCCCCTTCCTCGCCTTGTTGCTGGCAGAGAATGGCCACCCCATCCCACCCCAGAGGCAGCTGTGTCTCAGGGCTCTGCAAGCTGCACCCATTAAGCCCCTTCTCGTTTGGGGAATGATTCAGGACAATTTCCCAAAGAAAGAAAGAAAATTTGCTGCAAGTCAAATGGTTGGGAAAATATCCCAAATCTGAGATTGTTAAATTAACACTGGAGAATTAAAGAGAAAATGGGGCAAAATCTGAAAAGGAGACTAGAGAAAGTGTCAATAATTGCTCCATCAGCACCGACCCTCCATGGAGCTGTTGCTGCTTTTACACCTGAAAGGAGACTTCCTTTCTCTGACTCCTGCACATGGGACCATGGTAGGACGTGGTGACCCAATGAAGCTGACTTGAGGCTGATGCAAGGTAAGCAAAGCCGAACCAGCCTCCCAGGATATGGGGTTGGAAACCGGTCCGGGGGGTGGGCCTGGGTTCCCCTACATCAGGCTACAGAAAAAGCACCAGTAAAGTCAGTACAAACTACATCCCAACACAGACAGTGACTTGTGCACCCTGCTCCATACCCTACGCACTGAGAGGGACGTGCGGTGTTTACATTCCCCGTTGATGTTTTTGATTGTCTGGTACAAGGACACAGTCCCCAGCCAGGCTCAGCCACAGGGCGTTGGGACACGCTGGTGTTCCTAGATCAGACACTCGGGCCACGGAAGTGATCCGCTGCCCGACACCAGCCCCTGGACTCGCCCCTTGGCAGGAGACCCCCCATGCCCCGATTACCCGAGGCGGGGCTAGGGGGGAATCTGAGACTCCCTGGCGGCGGGGGGAGCGGTCGGACCCGTTTCTAGGGGCGCAGCCCAGGACCAGGCCATGAGACCCCGGGGCCGAGGGACCAAGCCACGCCCCCGGGACACGACAGTTCGCGTTAGGAGCCTGAGAGGCCGGCGCAGGACCTGGGGGGCGGGGAGGGGATGAGAAGTGGCGGGGGGAGTCAGGCTGACCCCGGGGCCCTGCCTTACCTGAGCTGGAGAGGGCGGATTAGTTCCTGATTCTTCTCAGAGCGGAAGTAAGGAGCCGGTTGCTCAGGCAACGCGCGCTCGAATACCGCCGGAAGCGGAAATGGATCATCTGCCCACGCGCTCCCTCTCGGTGCACACTGGGAAGCGTAGTTCTCGCTCTCAAGCTCGGGCTTCTACTGGGGGAGGAGCCGCATACACGTCAGGTCGCCGCGCCCCCTCCCTGCTTGCTGCCCGGACCCCGCGGCTTCGCTCCCCCTCGGCCGGCTGTCCCGGGCGCACGCTGCAGCCCTTGAGATTCCCCCGCGCAGCTTTGAATCCCGCTCGCAGCCAGAGGCGGCCGCAGCCCCCTGGAGCCGGGGCGGGTTGTGCTGCTCAGGGCCCCTGGCTCTAGTGAGGATCCCGCCCCGGCGCTGCTCGGGGGTGGCCGATGATGAGGGGGACCGGAGGGGGGAGGGGATCCCGGGGGGCGGGGGGAAGGTCCCAGCTGCACAGTCTAGGGGCCCAGGCTGCAGAGGGGCAGCAGTGCTGAGCTCGCAGAGACTCGGGCAGTTGACACGCGGCAGGGACGCTGTCTCTGTGGCAGGAGAAGGCGGGCGCGAGGTGTTTGGGATGCTGATGCTGGGCCAGTAGAAATGCTGGATTCAGTGAGAGACGAGGCAAAGGAGAGGACGGTGAGTGGCAGCTCCACACAGTCACCCAGTTCCAGGTACCCCGGTGGTTTTCCTCATTTTGCTAATAGGTGTGCCACTCGGAAGCTGGCTCTTGTTGCAGCTTTGTTCTTGGTTTTCTTCTTCTTAAACGTAAACTGTTGTGACGATAAGCCACGTTTCCTGGATTCTAATTTATCTGAACATAGCTTTCCCGTAAGTTGAGAGTAGTTCGACAAGTGCTTGGTTTCATAAATATCTACAAATAGTTTTGTTACATATTAAACACAATACTTTACTACCTGATTCGATAACGAAATAGTCCACACTCCATTGTTCTTTAAACACGCGACATTCAGAATCAACCTTTTGTTCTGTCCTTTTCCCAACATAATCGTGCCAATAGCAACGGACCTAAACTCAACGAATATACGTTTGTCACTAGTCTGACACGCACTAAGACAAAAACCGAGGGAAACAACAATGACTCATCACACATCCAGTTCCTTCTGTGTGCTCATTGGCTCATCGCCCTGGCACAGGCGTCATGAAGTTCCACCGCTGCTCTGGGGTTTCCGCTGCTGGCCCCTTGCCAGCTGGGGTCCTGCCACTGGCCCCACCCAGCGCCCACTGCTGGCCTGGGTGAATGAACCCAGGCTGGCAGCAGGTTGAGACCCCGGCTGGCAGGAGCCCACAGCGGGAACCCCAGAGCGGTGGTGGGCTCCTGCCAACCAGGGTCCCGCCACCCAATGTGATTTTGGTTGGGGGCCAGACAAATCGAAGCCAAGGGCCGTATCCGGCCCATGGGCTGTAGATTGGAGACCCCTGCTCTAGACTTAAGGAACTAAACTCAGCAGCTGCTGTTTCTTTCGCCTCCACCACACTGTTCTCTGATCAAGGCCATTCCTGAAGAAAAGTGTAGGTTACATCCAGTTGAGATGGAGATATGGATGTTGCAGTAGCTGCCAGGTCACCTGCACTCTGACTAACTGGAAGATCAGGCATCTCCTCACCACTCACATCCTCACTGGGGCCAGAAGGCTCACCATGAACATTTGTGTCTATGTATCTCAGGAGAGCTCCTTCCTGCTTAGATAGAAAAGCTTCCTTTGCTTTCTTTTTCTGAATGCTGCCCCAGAGGGGTGTTTTCTTCTTTCACTCATGACTGCTGTTCTGTGCCAGCTATAGTGGCTCTCAACACTCAATTGAAAGGGACAAATTAGCAGGCTGGTAGCAGGGCCTGAGTGAGAGAAGATATCAGTATCTTAAGGGCCTAACTGGCTCCTACTACTTCAGTTGACTGCCTGTTCTCCTCAAGTGGGTTCAGGGAAGCAGCAGGAAACAGGAAATGCCCTGAGAAGCTGGTGTTAATCAGTCCAGGCTCCTGGGGATGCTAGGGAGGTACATAAGAGGCTCCTCCTCCTCTTCTCTCTCCCTGCAGCTCCTGCTGCTTTGTTATTCCCTCTCACCTTTTCTCCTGCCTGCCTGTTATGTCTCTTGTGTCCTCCTTCCTCCTAGAGGCACAGAGATGGTGGAGTGCTGTGCTGAACAGAGAATACATATGCACCAGCAGCAGACACAATTTTGTACACTCTGGGTCCTAGTGGCATGCTCCCCTCCCCACACACACAGTCTGGCAGCTGAGGTGGCCGCCTCAGTTCGCCTCATGGTACGGCCAGCCCTGACCAAAGCTCTCTAATGTTGATACAATTACACAGTTATTGGACAACCTTTTTATTTCAAAGGCCTGTTTTAAGCCCCACTTGGACATCAGTTAAATGTGGGATAATTACTTTTTGAAATGTGTAAAGGATTTTTCTCTTTAGACAAGGTTAACCGTTTTTATGTAGGAATATGACTGAATCTGGTCATTGAGTGCTACGTTTACTGTGTGTTCCTTTACCTTGCACAACAGAATTGCTTTCATACTGTTGTTACTATTAGTC
The DNA here is from genome assembly GCF_013100865.1 of Trachemys scripta elegans. Taxonomy (NCBI): domain Eukaryota; kingdom Metazoa; phylum Chordata; order Testudines; family Emydidae; genus Trachemys; species Trachemys scripta. The sequence goes on from NC_048318.1 coordinate 159,851, forward strand.
CCATCCTTGCAGATTGTTGAAAATGGAAGTGCTGTTACCCACATGTAGGATCAGACCCAAAGCTGGAAAAAATAAGGTTAATCTGCGGCAAGTTTCACTTTCTTCTCTAGGTGGGGAGGGTGAGTAGGAATCAAGGAGGCCATGTGATCAACTCAGGATAGACCTGGGGAAATAAGGGAGGAGGGGACAGGCTCCTGGGGTAGTCCCTGAGGAAGGGAGCTCAGGTGGAAGCCTAACTTCAGCTAAATGTGGCTTAGGCAGGCCAGATGCCTGAGAAGCAGTAGCTGGAGTGAGGAAGTAGCTGCAGGGGTGTGCTGCAAGGAGCAAGACTGGCTCTTACTGGGAGGAAAAGAACAGAACACGTCTCTGAGAAGGAAGGAGAGCTGGGGGCTGCTGGTACCTCTTGCCCACATGGCGCCTGAAGAAAGGAGTGCCAGGCCCAGGCTTTATAGTCAGAGATAGGCAGGAGGGAGGAAGAGTCCCAGGCTGGAGCCCAGCACACCTTTCCTCCTCTGGGCACCTAGAGAAGAAGCGGCTGGTGCTGACAGCTCCAAGGGAAGGTTTAAAAGCCACAGAGCAACTGAGGGTGGGGCAAAAGGAGAGGAGGACCATGCCTATGCGTGGCCAGCAGACAGCCACAAAGACACCTGGCTAGCCTGCTCCCTGGCATGGCAAACACTCACTGAAGGCATACTTAATCCTCTCATTGACTGGGAGGGACACCTGCAGAAATCTGTGTGTGAGGAGAAACCACTTGGCTTGTAAGGGAGCAAGGAAAAAGAGCGAGTGGGAAAAAAATAACCAGCCAGAGAGAGAGCAAAAAGAATGTGAAATGCAGAGAAAGGAAAAAAAGGGAGAGGAAAAAATGTTAGTAAAAGAAGGAAAGAAAGAAAGAAAGAAAAGCATGAAAGGTAGAGGGGGGAAAGAAAGCAAGAACATGCAAGCTAGATGTAACCCTTCTGCCCATCAGAGTTGGCAGCAACAAGGGCCAGGTTCAGTATCTAGGGGTTCCATTTCAATAACAATGCAAAACTGGCTCGAGCCCCCACCCAGTGACCTGGGACAATTACATACCACCCCCTTGGGCGCGTCTAAGAGGCAATACTTCCCGTCTTGCAAGTACAGATTCTGAGTGTAGAAAAAGACTTTTAATAAAGGGGGGAAGCAATGCAGCATTATATTGGGGAAACAGCACAAACAGGATTCATAACATAAACCACGAGCAAAAGACCCATCCCCAAGTAAGTTTTACAGTGTCATTTTCCCCTCAGGTTCTTAAGTCCAGCAACACAACAGTCACACCACCCACAGTTTCTGACCTTGGTCAGTGCAGTCCCCAGAGTTCAGAAGTTCATCTGCAGAGTTTACCTCCCAGCCTGGGTGGAAGTGGGGGGAGGTATGGGGGGCATCTTTACATGCTCCACTGCTCAGATTGATGGCTGATTGCCATGCTTCTCTGTGGGGTTCTGCTGCAGTCTTCACCAACAGCCACGCCTCTCCACCTGCCGCCCTGCTATCTGCTCCTCTCCACCTGTCGCCCTGCTATCCGCTCCTCTCCGCTAGCTGTACCTCTCCACTATCCACACCTCTCTGCTAGCCATCCAGCTACCACTCACCAACTTGTCTTCAGCCCCCCCACCAGTTAAATCTGCTCTCTGATTTCAGCTCTTTCTTTAGTGATTTCAGCTGTTAGTAAGGCGGGAGGAGGGGGCCACGCCTCAGTGCTGGCACACTCAGAACCACTAGCCCAAAGTAGGTCTAATGCTTAGACCGAGTTATCAGTGATTTCAGCTCTGCAGCACCTAACAAGACTCTAACTGAGTCAGAATTAGTTCTATTATTACACCGTGGAGAGAGGAGGTGTCAAAGTGGTGTTTGGGGTCTTCAGAAGGGGCCCACACTACCAGATACACATACCTGTCCCAGCCTCTCTCAATTCACTGGGCTTTGGAACCCATGTCCTTTGCCTAGCGAATGCTACTTAGTTGAAGGTACATCCCTCCATCATAAAATGCTAAGTACAGTTCTACTGTCCTGGATTCACATAACCAGGATGGCAACCCTTTATTACTCCTGCCCCAATAACAAAGAGACTGGGGATCCCACAGCAGCCAAAGTGACCATTTGGGCAAGCAGTCCCTGTGACGGGTTGGATCACAGTAACCCCCTTGGGAACTGCCAACTGAGGTGCCAAGACTACTTCTGCTCCTGCTTTCCCTGCCAGCCTGGCAATCCAGCACCCTGTCTTGTTGAGCCAGACACGCCTGTCTGCTCCAACAAAGACCCAGGGTTTGAACCACATGCCCCAAAGCTGCAGACTTAACTGAAAGCAACTTACAGAAGTGTTCCTGTCTTTAACACTCAGATGCCCAACTCCCAATGGGGTCCAAACCCCAAATAAATCTGTTTTACCCTGTATAAAGCTTATACAGGGTAAACTCATAAATTGTTTGCCCTCTATAACACTGATAGAGAGGTATGCACAGCTGTTTGCCCCCCTGGGTATTAATACATACTCTGGCTTAATTAATAAGTAAAAAGTGATTATATTAAATACAGACCGTAGGATTTAAGTAGTTCCAAGTAATAACAGACAGAACAAAGTGAATTACCAAGTAAAATAAAATAAAACAAATCTAAGCCTAATACAGTAATAAAACTGAATACAGATAAAATCTCACCCTCAGAGATGTTTCAATACGTTTCTTTCACAGACTGGATGCCTTCCTAGTCTGGGCACAATTCTTTCCCCTGGTACAGCCCTTGTTCCAGCTCAGGTGGTAGCTAGGGGATTTCTCATGAGGGCTGCCCCTTTTCTCTGTTCCACCCACTTATATATATTTTACATAAGGCGGGAATCCTTTGTCCCTGTGGTTCCCACTCCCCCACCCCCTTCTCAATGGAAAAGCACCAGGTTAAAGATGGATTCCAGTTCAGGTGACATGATCACACATCACTGTAAGACTTCATTACCCACTTGCCAGCACACATGCTTACAGGAAGACTCACAAGGAAAACAGAGCCATCAACAGACAATTGTCCTGGTTAATTAGAGCCATTAAGATTCCAAACCACCATTAATGGCCCATACTTTGCATAATTACAATAGGCCCTCAGAGTTATATTTCATATGTCTAGTTTCAGATATAAGAGGGTTACATTTATACAAATAGGATTCTCATAGACTTTAAGGTCAGAGGGGACCATTATGATCATCTAGTCTGACCTCCCGCATGATGCAGGCCACAAAGCCGTCCCAACCCTTTCCCTTGACTCTGCTGTTGAAGTCCCCAAATCCTGTGGTTTAGAGACTTCAAGTAGCAGAGAATCCTCCAGCTAGCGATCCCTGCCCCATGCTGCGGAGGAAGGCGAAAAACCTCCAGAGCCTCTGCCAATTTACCCTGGAGGAAAATTCCTTCCCGACCCCAAATATGGCAATCAGTAGAACCCCGAGCATGTAGGCAAGATTCTCTAGCCAGACCCTCATTGGCCATTGATACTATTTACCAGCGATGGCACGCTGTTCATTTGACTAAAATCATGTTATCCCATTAAACCATTCCCTCCATAAACTTGATGATCACAGGATGATCACACTCAGTAGATTATGAGCTTTGTAATGGTACCTTACAAGAGACCTTTTGCATGAAGCATATTTCAGTTACATTATATTCAAATCATCAGCATACTTTCATAAACTCATATACAGTGCAATGTCACAGTCCCATCATGCTAGGTGGGATGGGTGTGCCCATGCAAATGAGATCAGCCCCTGAAGTCCTTTTCCACAGCTCACCACCAGATGTCAGGGTAGAGCGCATGCTGACTCTGCTTACATAGAGAAGGAAAGGAACGAAAAAGAATGAATTAACCAACACGAGCGCTAGAGAAAGCTAAAATGGGCCAGTCAGAGAAAGAAGGACAGACTGACCTGTAAAGCAAGGTTGCAGCCCAGATTCTCCATGTTGGGGGCACAGGTCCCCCCCATTTCCATCCTGGCCTGAGATCCTTTCTGCCCTGCTTCGGGAGAGAGAGGAACTGAACACAACTCAGCATGAGCCTAGTGTCAGTTGGAGCCGAGACGCCCACACCTGAAGGACCATCTCCAGAACCTACCTTGATGGTGCCATCCATCACCGCTCCCACATGGAGCTCCCCACCTAGACCTCCATGGACAAGGCAAGATGGTAGGCTGACCAGATAGCAAGTATGAAAAATTGGGATGGGGTGGGGGGTAATAGGAGCCTATACAGTATAAGAAAAAGCTCCAAATATCGGGACTGTCCCTATAAAATTGGGACAGCTGGTCACCCTACTAGGTGGTGCAATGGCAAAGGGGGCTGGATGAGTGGGGCTCTGTGTGTGTGCATGTCTATGTGTGCATCTAATTTTGGGAAGTGAAGTCACAAACTGCCTGGGCTGGTTTCCTATTGGTGTGACCGATTTTTACAAAACTTTTTTTTCTCTTCATCTTCTTTTGGCGGTTGGGCTGGGTGGCTTTCTGTGCCGCCGTTGCTGAGGGCAGCAGCACAAGGGGCTCAGGGCAGAGAATCAGGGAGCCGGGAGGGGGAAGGATGCATGGGCGGGGGGGTCACAGGGATAAGAATCACATTTAGCCCTTGCACGGCAATAGTGGTGCACGCACTGCCATGCCTTCTAGTATCATGACTATTAATCTGTACAACAGCAGCACCTAAAGAGACGAGGGCGGAATCAAGGCCCCTGTTGTGCTGGGGGCTGCACAGTCACAGTGAGACACAGGCCATGCCCCAAAGAGTTTACAGTCTCCATACCCAAAAAGTGGGAGGAGAAACAGAGGCCCAGTGTGTCACAGCAGCATTGAGAATAGAACCCAGGAGTCCTGGCTCCTAAAAAGGGTGGGAGTGGGGTCTAGTGGTTAGAGGAAGGGAGACTGGCATCAGGACTCCCGGGTTCCATTCCCAGCTCTTGGGTTAGAATGGGATCCAGTACATTAGCACAGGTGGGGCTGGGAGCCAGGACTCCTCGGTTCTTTCCATACCATCCTTAACCATCTCACACAGCAGGAGGGGACTGGGCAGGAAGTGGTGATGGGGTGAAAACTACCAAGAAATGCAAATACTTGAAGGAGCCTGTGCCAGGAACCGGGTGGTGCAGAAACCATGGCCCCTTTCTGACCTCTAACCCTCCTTTGGCTGGCACTGGATTGTGCCCCCTCTGACTCCAATCTGCCCCCTATGAGCCCTGGGGGGGCAGAGTGAGGCAGGAGGGCACAGGTGTGGGGTGCTGGGCTCCGATGCACCTGGAGGCAGCTCGTGTGGGATGTGGTGGGGCCTGTGGTTTCCGTTCTGCATTGCCTGGTGCTGGACCGTTGCACAATCCCCATCCATGCCCCAAGTGGGGGTGGGGGGCCAAGCAGATGACCCAGCATGAGGGGGGAGAGGATATGTGGTTGGGGAGAGGGAAGGCCTTGGGCTGCACTGGGGGGAGTGCAGAGCAGAGGTGACACCCCAAAAACCTGCAGCTAAGGGATGGCCAGGTGGGGTGGGTGGATAGAAGAGGCATCAAGCCTAAAATCTAAAAGGAAAGTGGAGTCTAGTGGTCAGAGCAGGGTGGGGGCTGGGCACCAGGCCCCCTAGGTTCTATCCCTGGCTCTGGGAGCGGAGTGGGGTCTAGAGGTTAGAGCAGGGGGACTGGGAGCGGCTGTTTATTCCAGTCTCCCTCTCTAGAGACCCCAGCTAGGATATGTGATGGGGGGTGATCGGTAGAGCGAGGGGTCGGTTGGGGGCAATGAGACACAGTGCAGCAGGAGTGGCCCCATTCAGCTCAGCACAAGGGCACTGTTTACAAACCCAGAACTGCTAGATGCACACTGGCCCACCCAGCCCTGCGCTGCCAGCATGCCCCTTCCCGCTGACCTCCCACCACAACTGCACAGCACCCTGCACACCATACCCCCTGCCCAGCTCCCCCACCCACAGATCCCCTCCTGTCCAGCATCCCCTTCACAGTCCCACCATCACAGCTGTACAGTGCCCCATATTCCGGAGGGAATTCTGCATCGAATTCTGTGCATAATATTTTTAAATTCTGAATTTTTTTTTATAATAAATAAATGTGGAAGCTCCACCATGGCAGTGGGAAGCACAGGCCACTGGCTGCATGGAGGTGGGAGATCACCCTGCAGCCTCCCCCAGCCCCCTAGGACAGGGACTTGGTAGTGAGGCTGAACCTGACCCTGACACAGCACAAGGGCCAGGCCTGTCATAGAATATGCTGGGGTCCTGCCCCTTTTGCACCAGGCTCACCAGATGTGGGCAGGGAGGCTCAGCCCGGCAGCAGGATCCAAGTGCAGAGGGACTTAGTGTGGGGGGATCCAGATGGGGGTTAGAGGGTTCTGTGGGGGGCAGTCTCGGTGAGGGAGCTCAGTGGGGGATCTGGATGCACAGGAAGGTGCAGGGGCAATAGGAGTCTGCAGGGGGGACCAAGTGAAAGTGGTTGGAGCTCAGCGGGGCAGGGGAGTCTGGGTGCAGGGGAGGTGGGGTTGTTGTACTTAAAGTACTGCACAGGATCTTTTCAGGGGGAATAAGGTAACCACCACATTTATTGATAATACACGCATCAATCAACACTGTATCATATGCATATGATCTATATTACATTCATGCACTCACATACACACACAAACACACTCCATCTTGTTGTTGTTACCAACTAGTTGCTCTCCTTAACTTCACTGGCTAGGTGAGTTAGATGGGGGAGGGGTGGAGCCAAGCTTCTGCTGATCCGGATCGATGCTCTGATGTTGACAAGACAAGACCCAGGGTCCTCTGCAAGACATCTCACATTTATAGCAACTTCCCTCTCATGTAAATCTATACCAGATTCAAAATCGGTGTCTGTGTCCGTTGGTCCTTTGTGCTGTTTCCTTCTGGGTGTTGTCCCAACACTGTTCAAAGAGGGTATTTCCAAAAGAAGGTGCTGTTCAAAGAGGGTGTTTCCAAAAGAAGGTGCTGTGAAAAGGGTGTTTCCAAAAGAAGGTGCTTGCTTCTAACCCACCCTCCCCCCAAGGCCATCAATATGTCTGCTCTTCTTTAGTGAGTCCACTTGACAAGTTTTATTGTCCTTGGGTCTGGCTTCCATCCCCTCTCCAACAGTTGCAGCTGTCTGGAGGTGCTTCCTTCCACGCCTTGCTCATTCACACCTCATTCATTCAACAGGGCAATTGATTAAGGGAGTGGTGGGGGAGAGATCTTATTCTACTCCTAGCAAAAGGACATTTTTCTTCTACTTTAACTATCCTTAGGGGCTATAACATTATACCAAGGCTTAACACAAAGTTTTCTATACGTTTTTCTACATAGGGATCTGATTCAAAGTTCCTATATCAAAGGACTTGATACAAAGTTGTATGAAAATAGCTTAATACAGGGTTATATGAAGAGGCATAATACAAAGTCATATGAAAGTTAGAGGTTATATATGGATAGGCTTAATACAAGGTTATTTAGAGAGGCATAATACAAAATCATATGGAAGTTATGTGAAGATGCTTATACAGAGATTTATGCACAGAGTTTATTTGGGTGGGAGTCTAGGTGTAGGTGGTTGGGGCTCAATGGGGAGGGTGTCTAGGGGGGGCTCATTGGGGTGGTACAGATGCAGGGGAGGTGGGGCTTGTCAGGGTGAGGGTTTGATGGGCCGGCTTAACAGAGGAGCCCCAGCTGCTGCCAAGGGGATCCGGATGCTGGGTCCCCGTTTCCCCTATCCCAGGGATCGGCAACCTTTGACACGCGGCCCACCAGGGTAAGCCCCCTGGCAGGCCGGGCCGGTTTGTTTACTTGCTGCATCCGCAGGTTTGGCCGATTGCGGCTCCCACTGGCTGCGGTTTGCTGCTCCAGGCCAATGGGGGCCGCGAGAAGCTGCGGCCAGCACATCCCTAGTCCTGCGCCGCTTTCTGCAGCCTCCCATTGGCCTGGAGTGGCCAGTGGGAGCCGCGATCAGCCAAACCTGCAGATGCGGCAGGTAAACAAACCAGCCCATCCTGCCTGGCGGGCCGTGTGCCAAAGGCTGCCGATCCCTCCCCTATCCCCTTCTCTTCCCCAGAGCCATAACAAGGAATTTTTGTACCCGAGGCAAGGGCCGGCTCCAGGCTCTTTGGGAATTCGGCGGCGGGTCCCTGAGTCCCTCTCGGAACACAGGAGAACTAAGAAGACCAAAAAGACATGAGAGGGCGAGAAAGATTGAGAAAGAACCTATGAAGACAGCACACAGTACAGGGACACTGCCTGGTTAAGGGATGTGGAGGCAATTGAAATGTGCTTAGGAGGATGGCGATGATGGATTGAAAAAATGTTGGATTCAGTGAAAGATGAGACCAAACGAGGGAAGCTGAATGGCAGCCCCACATAGGGTCATTGTGATCAAACTCCCCGGCACTTTGAACTGTGCTAGACACAGAGAAAAGGCAAAGAGAGATCCACCCCGAAATGATCCTCTTCTGGGAGAAAACCCCCTTGATCATTAGGATGTGGACCCTTTCTCCTCCCCCAGCTCTAGTTCTCATCCCTGCTCTTACCCTCCCCTTTGTTTTCTCAGAGACCTAGCCACACATTGCTGTGTTGTCCGCTATCCTGTTTAACCTTCCAAATCAGGTGGGCCAGGAGAACATTCCCAGGTGGTTCTCCCCTAGGTAGATAGCACTTATGTCTGATGTGTCCTCACGGGGAACTAGTTCCTAGCAGGTGTTGAGGAGCAAGAAAATAACAGGGGTTTACCACTGTCCCTGGGTGGGCTTGACACACCATCCTTTCAATTAACAACCAAACACCACAGAGACACATAGATACAAGGCTGCTGTTACCCAGGCTGCTGCCTAGCAGCCTGCGCACCTGCCTGCTAGCACTAGAGCTTGCAAGGCACAGGTCTGGATGCTGGAGACTGGGTGATGGGGGCTGCTAGTGAAAAGTCAGCAGAGTGGTGCAGCAGCTGTGTGCTGGGCCCATAACCTAGAGGTTGATGGATCAAAACCATCCTCTGCTAGGGATGTACTTGTGGGTTTTTGCTCTGGGCCTTCAAGAGAGGCAGCGACTAGCAGAGCACCAAGAGCCTATGCCCTGAAGCAAGTGGTGGCTGAGGCAGCGGCCTGCCAGGGAGCTCTCTGGCTCCCTGGGCTGAAGGCAGGAGGCAGGCCTGCACTTGGAGAGGGCCTCCTGCCCTGCCCTGAGGTAGCAATGCTTCCTCGTCCCCTTTTCTCACCACACCGGCAGGTGGCTGCTGTGGGAGCACACAAGGGAGCCTTTCAGGATGCTAGGCAGTTCTGTGTGGTTGTCAGATTTTACACTTGGATTAAGCCCAAGTCCCCAGCATGGCTTCTCAGAGATGGGCTTTTGCGGTGCGGCCCTCACACTCTTCCTGCCAGCAGGTGAACCCACTGTGTCCTTCGAGGCAGCAAAATGGGGACTTCACGGCTCCCAGCAGACCTTGCGGAGCCTATCAGGAGCATGCCTTCAGCAACATCCCTGGGGGAGCATAAACCACTCTCCTTTTGATTAGGGTTACCATATTTCAACAATCAAAAAAGAGGACAGGAGGAGCCCCGCCCTAGCCCCGCCCCTGTCCTAGCCCCGCCCCTGCCCCTTCCACTCCCTCCCACTTCCTGCCCCCTCAGAATCCCCAACCCTCCCCCCCACTCCTTGTCCCCTGACTGCCCCCCAGGACTCCACCCCCTCCCTAAGCCTCCCTGCCTCTTGTCCCCTGACTGCCTCCTCCTGAGACCTTCCCCACATCCTAACTGGCCCCCTAGGATCCTACCCCCTACCTGTCCCCTGACTGCCCCAACCCTTATCCACACCCACATCCCCTGACAGCCCCCCCCAGAACTCCTGACCCATCTAAACCCCTCTGCCCCCTGTCCCCTGACTGCCCCCTCCTGGGACCCCTGCTCCTAACTGCCCTCCAGAACCCCACCCCCTACCTAAGCCTCCCTGTGCCTTATCCCCTAACTGCCCCTTCCTAAGACCCCTCTCCCTAACTGCTCCCCAGGACCCTACCCCCTA